>NW_004754909.1:246828-274328 GCF_000188695.1 Salpingoeca rosetta | reverse complement strand
TGTTTGCTTTGTGTGTGTGTGTGTGTGTGTGTGTGTGTGTGTGTGTGTGTGTGTGTGCGGGTGAAGCACAAGAAGTCTTGAGCATCAGTTTTGCTGACGTCAGCATTTTCCCCAAACGGCGCACACAAGAACACAAGAGCGCGGAGATGGAGGGGATGGGCCAAACAACGATGATGCTGGAGGAGGACAACACCAGCACAGCTGATCAGCGACCACAACAACAAGAAGAACAAGAGGAAGCCATGCAGCAAGCCATGGATGCGCTGTGGACAGGGCTGCAGCACAGGGTTGCCGCATCGCGCCGGCGTCGCCAGCAAGGCATCGACGTACGTGCATGAAGAGAGGGTGTGTGTGTTTGTGTGAATGTTTGAAGGATGATGCCGTGCGATGACACACACACACACACCCACACACACGCTCACACACACTCTCTCATTCACTCTCACATTCACACACACACACATACGCTCACACACACACACACACACACTCACACACACACTCTCTCGCAGTGGCATCAAGCGGTGGTGGAACAAGGGCGCCACGTTCTTGCTGCTGCGCAAGCATGCAAAAGCCTGACTGCCCCAGTACCTCTGCAACAAGAACACGTGCAGTTGCTGCTCTCGATCTTGACCAAGATGCAACCGCAAGGTGCATTTTACACACCCCCCCCCACACACACACACACAAACACACACAAACAACACACAGGCATCGCTCTTCTCCACGTGTTTGCTTTCGCCTGCTACAGCAACGCTCCTGCACAACGACTGCCCTTCACACAACACGCACACTTACACACACACACTTTCACACACACACACTTACACACACACACACACACTTACACACACACACACACACACACGTACACTTACACTTACACACACTCACGCAGGTGCCCCGTCGAGCCAAGCGCCTGCGATTGCGATTGCGATTGCAAAGATGCTGGTGCGCCATGTGGAGCGGCCGTCCAGCAACCGCCTGCACTCGTGCCTGGCAGACACACAATCAGCACAAGGGCTGGTGGCATGCGCAGCGTTTGCGTCGCTGCATCAGCTGTGCCGTGATGTGCTGTCCGCTGCCAGCATGCAGGATGCAGACCAAGGGAGGCTGCTGTACTTGTGCCTTCGTCTTCGCATCCTCTGCAACCTCGCCTGCTTGCATCAGGACGTCCACACGGACTTTTGCGAGCGTCAGTTCTGCATCAATATTTGTGCTGTGTGCTGGTTGTGTGTGTGTGTGTGTCGTGTGTTAGGTTGCTGGTATGCTCAAACCCATCGTCAATTGCATCGCATCCTTCACACACACACACGCACATACGACACACACACACGCGCGCGTGCACACACACACGCACACACACACACACACATACACACAGGGGATCTCGGGCGCGTGCTAGCGCTGCTGCTGCGCCTCGCATCATCTCGACATCAACATCTCGTGTTTGAGGTGAGGTGACATGATGTCACGTTTTGCTCAATCCCGCCTCTTCCAACGCGTTGACATGCTCAACACGCACACGTGCACGCGCGCGCGCACACTCATACACGGCCTTCCCGTTATGCTCCCCCGTCCCGCCGCCTTCACCTCCCCCCCCCCCCACCACACACACACAGCCGCTGCGGGCCATCAACCAGGCAGTCATTGCGTGCAACTCCGTATCACTCAGTCGGAGACTGCGTACACTCCGCTATGCGTTCATCCACACGCAACTCTTTGTCAAATGTGCTTCACAACGCGACTACACAGCGGGTGAGCAGCTGTAGACGCACGCGCGCGTGTGTGTGATTGCTTGTGTGTTCGAGTGTTTGATTGTTTGCATATGTGCGTGTGTGTGTGTGTATGCGTGTATGTGTGATTGCACCTTGTCCACACACGCCCCCTTCCTGGCCGTGCCAGCCCTCACATCTTCATCATCATCATCATCATCATCATCATCATCATCATCATCATCATCATCATCATCATCATCATCATCATCATCATCATCATCATCATCATCATCATCATCATCATCATCATCACCATCACCGTTGCCACACCAATCGCCCTCGCTTCCTCATCGCACCGTCTTCACGACTGTCACACACCAGCGCTGGCCGCCATCAAGCGGGATCTGCGTGCAGTGGAGAAGGAGGCCGTGTCCGCACTGCTCTTCTGCTACGAGTCATTTCCCTCCAATTCCATCCGAGCCATGCTGCCCATCGCGCCACGCATCCTCGCCGCCACCGCCGCAACCCGCTCTGCAACCAACGCGTCTCCATCAACAACAGCACCAACAGCAACAACAGTTGGCAGTTCCGCACTGGCAATGACACGTGCAACCGCCAGGCCGACAGCAGCTGCTGCGCTGATGGCAAAGCACAGCTCCCACCTCTCCCTGCGCAAGCCGCAACACACGTCCTCCACATCGTCGGCTGCCTCAATCGCCGCTGTCACCGCACCCGTGTCGCCGTCACATCGGCGCGTTTCAACGAGCGGCAGCACATACACGACGTCACCGCTCTCCTCTCCATCACGCACCAACCACCACCACCACCACCAGCACCACCAACAGCAGCAGCAGCAGCACCACCACCACCACCAGCAGCAATCGCATGGGCAACCGTCGTTTCAGGCAGCGGCACGCACAGCGTTCGCCTTTCCTGATCAGGAAAGCGACAGTGGGGCTGCTGATGACACTGATGCAGATGAGGAGTGGAATGCGCGGGTGAAACGCACGCGTGCGGAAGATTTGGCGCGCGTCATGACGCAACACACAGCGTTTAGGTTTCTCACGTCCTTGTTTCACGCGTCCATCTTCATGGAGGGCCGGAGGTCCACACCAACAGCAACAGCAGCATCCCAAGTCGCACCAGCCCCGCTCCTCACTTTCGCAGCCGAGATTATCACGTGCGTGCTTGATTTGCGTGTGTTTTGCGTGCGTGTGTTTGTGTGTGTACGTGTGTGTGTGTGTGTGTGTGCGTGCGTGTGTGTGTGTGTGTGTGTGCGTGCGTGTGTGTGTATGCGTGCGTTTGTGTGTGCATGCGTGTGTGATGTATTGGTTTATGTACTGATATTTCCGCGTTGCACGCTCACTTCCTCACTCCCTCCCCCTTCGGTTCATGCTACCCATAACGTTTCTCCACCAACCACCACGTTGCAGCATCATTGCCCGCTGGTCGGTCAACACCGCGCTTCAAGTCATCGCAACAAATGTCAAGACTCTGCCAAAGCCGCAACAGCAGGTGCCACTTGCTGCAATGCCCCTGCGTTTTCCACCCTGCTCCATGCCAATCACGTGTGTCGGCAATGCATGCTTGCAAGCACGCTCGATTGCTTCTACTCACATCACGATCCCTTCACCGGCTGCGACACCACTCCAGGCAGTGCTGACGCGGCTCCTGCTGAACCAACTCCACTCATCGTCATCGTCATCAGCATCATCAGCGGTGTCGAATGAGACGGCGGTGGCGATGATTGAGGCGCTCTCCCTCTCGCTTCACGTCTGCATCCGCACCAAGAACGTCACCATCACAGGCGGTGAGTCATCGGAAACGTCATGGCAACGGTAGTGGTGGTGGTGGCCGCGCGTGTGAGAGATTGGTTTGCTTGGTTTGTTTGTTTGTTTGTTTGTTTGTCTGTTTGTTTGTTTGTTTGTTTGTCTGTTTGTTTGTTTGTTTGTTTGTTTGTTTGTTTGTTTGTTTGTTTGTTTGTTTGTTTGTTTGTTTGTTTGTTTGTCTGTTTGTCTGTTTGTCTGTTTGTTTTGTTTGTCTTCCTTCATCACGCCATGTCTTGCACTCACACCCCACACCCCACACCACACACCCCACACCCCACACACCACACCACACACTCCTGCTCCTCCAAACCAACCCCCCCCCCTCTTCAGACGTGGTTCGTCTGCATGGGCAAGTGCTGCACGCGTGGCGATTGTGGCAGCTGCCTGCCTTCCGCCCTCACCTCTCACGCTACGAAGCCGTCGTGCTGGAGGCCCTGATGATGCTCACGACGCACGAGAACGCAGCTGGCTCACGGACAACCACAACCACAACAGTGCCTGCAAGCACAGCGTCCGCGTCACCAACAACAACGCCGTCCCCACGAGAGACAACAGAGCAGCCGGCCACGCAATCGACCTCATCCACACCATCGGCCACCAATGCCATCTCATCATCATCATCACCACCGCCGCCACCGTCGTCGTCATCATCGTCGTCGCAGTCACGCGTGACGCTGGCTTCGGCCGACACGTGTCGCCTGCTTCTGCTGCTGGAGCCGTGTCTAGCAGCGGACCGAGCACAGCGGGAAACAGCATTACTGAGTCCCCGTCGCCTGCGCGCGCTGCTGAGCGTTGATGATGACGATGTGCTTCGCCTGATCATCATTCGCCTCGCTGACCTTGATGAAATGCGCGCCATCGCCGCCCTCACCACCACCGCAGCCCACATGCTGCAGCACAGTGCGTTCGAGGAGGGGCGAAGTTGTGTGCGTGCGTGTGTGCGCGTGTGTGCGTGTGTGTGTGTGTGCGTGTGTGCGTGTGTGTGCGTGTGTGTATGTGTGTGTACGTGCTCGCGAGTGTGTGAGGGATACGTGTTTGTGTACGTTTGAATAAGTGTGTTGGATGCTTGTGCGCGTGCATGTGTGTACTAGTCTTCTTCTTTTCCCCCTCTCTCTGTTCTCATTCCTCTCTTTTCACGGCCGTAACGCACTCTCCCCTCCCATCTCTTCTACACACATTCTCCCCCCCCCCTTTTCCTTCACCGTCGCTTGCACACATGGCAGGTGATGTGCTCAATGCCTGCAAGCAGCGGAAATCGCTGGAAAAGTGCATTTCTGTGCTGGTGGCTCTCGTGCAAGGCCAACACACTGCCAGCCCTGTCTCCAATCCCCCGCACGCTGGCAGCGTCATGGCTGTTGCCGTGCAGGTGCTGCTGCTGTTGTTCCCACAGCAGGAACGCAACAGATGCAGCGGTGGTCAGAACAGCAACAACGACATTGGCAGCAACTTTGACAGCAGTCATGTGAGCAGCGATGGCAGAGAGTTTTGCGTGCTCCAGCAGCTGTGCTTGCACCTGCTCCGGTTGAGTGCGCTGCACGTGTGCACGTCGGCGTCGGACGCGCCATCGTCTCCGCATCCCCGCGCCGCCGTGTCCGCTGTTGTCGACGCCCTTGCCGTGCTCTTGTCCTGCGATGCACGCGAGATGACCTCCACTCCATCGTCATCTGCACCATCAATGGCCACGCCAACGGCGATGCGTGTGCGCCCGTTGCATGCAAGCACGCTACCGCGGGATGTCATTTTGGCCGTATGTGCCATTGTGGTGTCGCCAACTGCCCAACTGTCAGCGTCATACGAGCAGCAGCAGACGCTGCTGGACAGAGCTAAGTGGCTGCAGCACAACAGCGCCAGCATCAACCTCTCGTGGGAGGAAAGCAGTGACAATGAACACGATGACAATGACAATATCGACGTGTCCTCGCTCACTGGTGTGTGTGTGTGTGTGTGTGTGTGTGTGTGTGTGTGTGCCTGCTTGTGTGTGTGTGTGTGTGTGTGTGTGTGTGTGGTGCGCACGGGGGCTCACGCTGTTGTTTCAACTTGCACCGCTTCTCACATGCTGCTGGTGTCGCTGTCGTTTCACAGAGGGAGGAGCCGTTCTGCTCGTTTGTCTCCTGCACGCGTGTGCACCATTGCTGCAAGCACACGCACGCAGCGCCGTCACCATGGATGGTATGGCGATTCATTGCGGGTTAATGACAAGACTTTTCACATCATGCACTTTGCATCGCGCCTCCTCTCCTGTTGCTGCTCACCCTTTGTTCACGTCTCTCTCCCCACCCCCACCATCACCATCATCATCACCGACACCCACCATCACCACCATCATCACCGTCACATCTACAGCCATCTCCATGCTGCTGCGCGTGCTGGCTGCGGCCGTGCCCCTCCTGCACACATGTGCACTTGTGCCACTTATCGAAACCATTGGCGGTGCGTATGTGCATGTGAATGTGAACACTGAGGAGATGTGAGCTGTGTTTGCTCATTTGTGTAACTGCTCGCTTGTTCATCTATGTGCCTATTTCTCGCTCAACAACACACGCGCCCTCGCCCACACCCCGTTGTCCCTCTGTGTTCAGATACGCTGTGCTGCGAGTATGCACCTGTGCTTGCGTGCCCGCGCCACCACTGCCACACCGCTGCGACCGCCCTTCTGTGCGCGTGTGTGCACGTCTCCGTCTCGCCGCGTGCTCTGCACTCGCTCCTGTCGCTCCTGGACAGCAGGTGGCCAACAGCCTCCAACATCGGTATGTGTGTGCTCGTGTACACTTGTGTTTTGTTTTGTATGTATGCGTGTATACATGTGCTGGCACTTGTGTGTGGTTGTGGGAGTCTCGTGTTTGCTAACCGGGTTCCCCCACAGCTTCCCTCTCAACCACCTTGATTATCCGCTCACCATCAATCATCAATCATTCCTTCATCACGTCTTCGTCGCCCCCTTCAACGCCAACGCAACACCAATGCCTCTGCACTTGTGCCAGACTGCCTGGATGAAGTAGCCCACCATCTTGTCCACGAACCACAGCACTTTCTCTCCTTCCCAGCACAAGGTGGCTCGTGTCTCCATGTGTATGTGCGCAAGCTACATGTGTCTCTGTGTCCGTGTGTAGGCGCCTGTGTGTCTGTGCATGTGAGCACATGTGTGCATATGTGCATGGGGAGACACATGCACATCTCCCGTTCACATGCGATCACTCATCCATCACCACCACCAACAACAATCCCTCACCCCACATCACTTGTCAGCCTCCCACGGCATGCGTGTCGCCCCCTCCACCCCAACGCGGCTGGCATGCGAGGATGGGCACACCCTCATGGCGTGGGTGAAGCTCGGATCCCGACCACCACCAAACACGCCGCCCACCACCATCCTCGAGATGACAGCCACAACCGACGCAAGCAACAGAGGCAGTGGCGTTGCAGGGACGCGTGTGCACGATGGTGATTGCTTCCACGTCTCAATCGCTTTTGGTGCCGACGGACGGCTGATGTATCGGCTGATGGTCAACAACAACGTCATTGCTCAGGTGAATAATGCTTGAAAGCGCACATGTGCAGCACGTGTGTATGTGTGTGTGTGTGTCACTTGAGGCTTTCGCGTGAATGTCCGTTCTATCTGCACCTTCCCTTCACACACACACACACACCCTTACACACACCCTTACACACACCCTCACACCCTTACACACTCACACCCTCACACCCTCACACCCTCACCCTCACACACACACGCACACACTTGCACCCTCACTTACACCCTTTAGGAGACGTTTGTTGATGGGGCGGTATCGCTGCACGAGTGGCATCACATTGCAGTGACACACGAGCGAAGCGATGTCGTCGCCCTGTTTGTGGATGGCTTTCTTGTGTCCACAGCAACAGTTGCATATCCACCGTTCCTGCCTCCGCCACGCCCCAACGCAGGTGCAGCTGCGAATTCACGCGTCCGCACACCCCACCTGTCGCAGTTGTCCGTGCTTTCAAGCACTGCACAGCCCGAACACGCTCGCGACTCGGCTGCTGGAAGCATGCGCAGCCGCGATGCTGGCGAGGACACGGTGTCACATCTCACTACATCAGCGGCATCAACAACAGCAGCCGCATCAGCCACCACCTTCAGTGGCAGCAACAACAACATCCCCGCAGGTCCAATTGGGCAAGACACGCGCGCACATGCGCCACTATCGGCGCAGGTATCACAGCTGTGCGTTGGACTGGCGTTTGTGCTCACTGCACCCATCACGGCCGCGCAGGCACACGCCGTGTACATGCAGGGACCAAACCACGTGTCGTTTGGCGCGTGCGATGCAGCCCGCACGGAGGACGTGCTGGCGAGTGGCCACCACCTCATCGCCACGTCGCTCAACCGCCTATTGAAGCACCATCGTGTCGCATCCCTCCGCGCCCTTCAGGCCGTCATGTGCGAACCTCCGATGATGGACGACCCATTCGACACCACCCAAGGTCAGCCACCCGTGCGATGACATGTGCAACAGTTTATCTTTGGATGTGTGCGTGTGTGTGTCTTTGTGTGTCTTTGTGTGTGTGCGTGTGTCTTTGGATGTGTGTGTGTGTCTTTGTGTGTCTTTGTGTGTGTGTGTGTGTGTGTGTGTGTGTCTTTGTGTGCGTTTTTTTGTGCGTCTGCATGCGTTGTGGGTGTTCCTGAGTGTGGTTTTCAAGAGCTTCAAAACCAGCGCCTCGCCCTCACCTTCGCCACCTTCACCATCGTCACCTTCCCTCTCCTGTGTTGTAGGTGTGAAGACGTTGCGCGAGCTCGTGCCACGGATTGCGTGCATGCTCAAACCGTCAGAGGACTGTGCGTTCTTCAACCAGAGCAATGTTCTCGTTAAGCAGGTAAGCAACCCACCCCCCTCCCTTGTTGGGGTCTAGATGGCTGTTGTGCTTGCTGTGTACTGCGTGCCTTGTTTGTTTGACGTTGGGAACGGCTGGCTAGTCGTTCAATCACACAACCGAGACAACACACACGCATATCACACAACATACACGTGTGCTAACAACTCATTTCTTCGTGCCGTTGGTGTTGCTGTCGCCAGACCATCTCGGTATCACCACAATGGCGGTGGATGACAAGAACGACGTTTGCCGCGTCAAAACAGGACGAAAACGTCACGTCCACGCAAGAATCGACACAATCACACACGCAGAAACAACAACAGCAACAACGAGCGCGTGGGAGCACCGTGACGACCACGACAACACTCTCGTCGTCGTCCTCATCCACCGTCATCACAGCACCGACCGCCGCCACGTTTGTGGGGGGTGGCGCTACATGGGATGTGTTGTCAAGGCTCCGCACCCTTCATCATCACCACAGCAGCAGCAACAACATGCCCTCTGCAGCAGCAGCAGCAGCAGCAACGACGACGTCCAGAGGGGTGGCTGCTGCTCCAATGACCAGTGCACCTGTGCGAGTGACGCGCTCTCAACTCACGGATTCGCTCGTGCACATTGGCGGTCTTCCGCTCCTCTTCTACGCACTCGGTTTGTTTTGTGCTCTTTTGCTTGCCTGCAGGCACACGTGTCTCTGTGTGTGTGTGTATGTGTGTGTGTGTGTGTGCTTGTGCGTGAGTGCTTGATGAAGTGTGTGTGTGCTTGATGAAGTGTGTATGTGCATGTCTGTGTTTGTGTGTCTGTGTGTGCGCCATACGCCACGCCAATTTGTGTGCTCGCGCTTTGAAAGCCTTGTTGTGTGCCACCTGTTCATTTTAGTGCCACTGTTTATGTTTTGTGCACGTGCACTTTCCACCAGGCGCCGCTGGCCCGTGTGAACGCACGCAGAGCAGTCTCGTTCGCACCATCATCAACGTGCAACAAAAGGTAAGGGTGCAAGTTGTTATCCCTAGCTATGTTTGATCCCTTTGCGTTGTAAGGCTGCATCTTTGATAAAATCACACTCACGCAGGCAAGCGCAAACACACACACACACACGCACTCACGGACACACTCACACACGCACACACTTACACACACACACTCACGGACACACACACACACACACCTGTAACCCATCTCCATGCACTCTACCTCCCCCCACCCCCGCGCAGAACACGATGCTGAGCAACGAGTTCAAATCCCTTCGCGGCCTCCACTTGCTGGCGGATTTCCTGCGCAGTCCGCGCGCAGTCATCAGCGACGCAATGCTCGATGCCATCGTGGGCGGTGCAATGTGCATGCAATCACCAATGCCGCTACACACGCGCACGTGCACCGCTTCCTCTTCTCCCTCTCCTCCTTCTGGTGGTGATGGCAACACCGACAACGCCACGCCTGCGAGTGCGAGTGTCAACATGCAAGATGGCGACAGCAACGTTGACGACACGTGCGAATGGCGCAGCGTCACGCACGTGGAACGAGGCATTATGGTGCAACCGTCCATCATCAAGCACTGCTTGCTTGATTTCCGCATTTGGAGGCGCGCGCGTGTGAGCACGTGGTGTCGCACGCTTGCCCTCTGCACCGCCTTTATCTCCCCATCGCACTGCAAATTCCACACCCTGAACCTCCTCCAACTGAGGTACGATTGTTGCTCTTGTGGTTGCTCTTGTTGCTCTTGTTGTTGCTCTTGTCGTCATCATCATGGCCGTCTGTTGTCACGTGTCAATAGCAACCGCGCTTGCGCCAACCTTGCACGCGATTTGAAGTTGGTGTGCTCACGGTTGCACGTTGCACGAAACACACGCGTATCTTTGACACCCGTGCACTCACCCTGCTTCCCTCACCACCTCCGTGACCTGCACCCACCAGGTCTGTGAATGTGGTGGAGCGGTGTTTGATGCGGTGGCAAGAAGACGACGACCTCCGCTGGCCGGGCGCTGTTGCTCTGCGCGCTGTTGCGTTTATCAATCACGCGCTCGCCGGCGCTGAGGAGACGGCCGAGGACCTGCGCTCCCTCATGCAGTTCCTCATCGCCACACACAAGTCCCGCCGCACGCAGGTGTGTGTGTGTGTGTGTGTATGTGTGTAAGTGTGTGTGTGTGTGTGTGTGTGCTTGCATTCTTTGTACGTTAGTTTCTTTGGGTGCACTGTGTATGTGTACATGTATGCGTCGGCTGCTTCGTGAATCGACAAGTTCATGATACAAGTCACCTATTCCTCTCTACCTCCCTTGCACATCCTTACCCCCCCCCTCCCCAAAAAAAATTGCCCTCCAGGTGCGCACGCAAACGGTTGCGCTGTGCGGACGAATGCGCCGGCGAAAGAGAAGAAATCGCCGCAGTCGATTCTCATCCACGCCAGCAGCACCGAGTGGCACGACCACCGCCGCCGCCCCCTCCGCCTCCATGACGTCTGCAGTTGGGAGCAATACCGCCACGACCAGCAACAGCAGCACCCATGCCAACGCTGGTGTGCGTACCGCAACCACACACGAGCTGGTGTCTGCCGCATCCATGCCTGTGCTCACACACGCAGACACACCTGAAAACACGCCACCGCAGTCACCATCGTCCTCCACCACATCATCGACAGGCAAGGTGTCGTTGCACCACCACCGCCACAGCCGCCGCAGCAGCGACAGCCACATGAGCAGCCTGCAGATGCCATCCCTCATCGAGGTGTCCGAGCTGGGCGATGACGATGATGACGATGATGACGATGACGACTACGGTGAAGGTGACATGGACGATATGAAGGTTGGTGATGGCGGTTGCAAGGGCGACGATGTGGTTGCGGTCACGAAGACCATGGATGCAGCCGAAGTCACAGCGCTTGCGCAACCCGACACGATGTCGCACCCTGACCACACCAACAACAACAACAACAACAACAACAACAACAACAACAACAACAACAACAACAACAACAACAACAACAACAACAACAACAACAACAACAACAACAACAACAACAACAACAACAACAACAACAACAGCTCTGTATCTGATGTGGTGACAGACGCCAACGATGCCCCCATTCTTCGTCGCAGCGGATTTGATATGGAGCGAGATGTGGATCGAGACATCTCTCGTGTTGTCGAGCAGCAGGACGATGGTGATGACAGCGCCGAATGGGGCGAGCCACCACGGCTTACGCCCGACGCGGAAGGTGGTGGCGGTGATGCGCTAAGTGATGCAGCAAGCAGCGTGTCTGCGTCCACTTCTGCCAGCGCGGGTGGCGTGCAGATTGTTGTGCACGACGCTGCTGAGCGCCTGGCTGCGTCCCCGCTGCACACAGAGGCGGCATACGCGCTGACTCGTGAGGACAGTAATGGCAGTGACGCTGCTGGCACACACGCGCAGAGCGTGACTGAGAGCGATGCGCTGTCGTCGTCGCTGCCGTCGGTGACGCATGACACGCATGCACACCCACACGAGCAGCACAGGCACGCTGTCTCCAGCGGCGATAGTGCCGGTGTATCACACCCACGCAGCCCGTCAACGTATGGCGAATGGGTTGCGCAGTTGGCAGCGGCACCCACCGCCCTCGCATCGCCACGGCTGGGGTTGCTCGGTGTCCTGTACCGGCGCGTGCGTGCCCTTCTTAACGCATCGCTACCGGAAGACATGATCCCGGCAGCAGCGGCAGCTGGCAGCAGCCGTGATCTTGCTTCCAGTTCAACGCCAGACACCTCTGCCTCCACACCGCCCACCACAGGCACAAATCCCACCACACCCACACCACTAGTGGCGGAGCAGCTTCCGCGTGACGCGGGCGAATTTGTCCGGGAGTCAATCAACGCCGTCCTGCGCCCACCCGTCCTGCTCGCTCTTGCCAACAGCACATGTGCGGCGACGCGCCTTGCCGCTGTTCGCCTCATAGCGCTTGCCGTGCACCACCGCCTGCCAAGCATGCGCAGGCTTCTCCACCGCACCAGCAGCGCCAGCATGAATACCAAGAGCGGCAATGACGACAAGGAGGGTGGCGTGCACTCACTGGACAGTGTAGACGGAAACGGCCTTGCCCTTTTGGCGCTTCAGCTGTCGTTGCACTCCATCACCGATGAGATTGCAGCGGCGACGCTCGATTTGTTTGCAGACGTGCCGGGCAACAATGACCACAGCATCGGCAGCAACCATCCTGCTGCCGTGGTGCTGGCTGGAGACACCCATGCTGACCGCGAACGTGCTGCATTCAATGCAGGCGTTCCTCAACACAACAGTGACGTAGGCTGGGGCGTGCGGGAGCTGGGCGAGGACATCACGAACGCAAACACGTGGGTGCAGCATGTTGCACACCTCATGTCGACAGCATCAAGCGCGCACGCGCACGCCTCGGGCCCCAGCACCACCACCACTGTCCACAACAGCAACAACTCCCACGGAAGCAAACTGAACGCCACGAGCCAATCCTCTCCACGCCATGGTCGCGGCGGCAACACGGGGGCGGCGTGTGTGGTGGCGACGGTGCTGGGCGCGTGTGACACACAGGAGCGAGTGGAGCGGTTTGCTGATCGCCTTCGCCGCATCATCACGAGCAACCGTGAGTTGGCCGCAGCCTTGCTCAACGCCAACACTGTCCCTGTCGTCTGCGATGTTTCGTCGCGCCTCGGGCCCGTGCCCTCGCTTCGCCGCCTGCTGTGCAGCGTTGTCTCCAACACGGTGTGCGTGGATTTGCTCGCTGCTGGCGACAAGGCGAGCGTGGAGAACGCGTTGGCCGTGCTTGAGACGGTGCTGGGCTGCATTGCAACCTCCCCCCTCAAGCAGGCCGCCCAGTGCACGTTGCATCTTGCGGTCGTGTCGCAGGTTGTGGATGACGTGTGTGCGCCGGCTTTTCTGCCGCGCGCCCGATGGCTGTGCAGCCTGGGGGAGGAGGCGTGCCATGCGCAGCTGCTGGTGCTGGCAAAGGTGTGGGACGCGGTGCTGGAGGTTCTCCTCTTCCACTTCAACCACAAAGCCCGCACGCCGCCCACAACCACTGCAGCAGACAGCACCGCTGCCTCAGACACGGCGTCAATCCAGACAACAACGGGTCATCCCCACGATGCCCTCAACACCAGCCGGCACTCGATGCACAGCGACGTCGCAGCCTACGCTGCCGCCACCACAGCTGCTGTGGATGACGACGGGCACCACCAGGAAGCACTGCGCACGTTTGCGCTGAGCAAGATTGCGCCTCTGAAGCTGCTGCTGCTGCGCGTGTTCGAAACAGACCTTGCTGCAAGCAGGAGTTTGTTTCTGCAGTCTGCAGGGCGCCTGGTCGCCTTCCTTCTCTTCCGCTCCCACGGGCTGGAGGTGCACGAGGCCGTCACCGCGCTGCTGGACAGCGCCCCCCTGCACTTCCTGCAGACCGTGGCTGAGGACGCGCCGGACATTTGTGCGCAGATTGCGTATGGCGTGCATCGCCTGCGACGCGTGTGGTTGCGCCACATCAGCCACGCCACAACGGACCGTGCTGGCGCAAGCAGCAACAGCAACAACAACACCAACAACCCCACCACCACCAACAACAACAACAACGACAACAACACCGCCAACATACATGGTGGCGACGCTGATGACACTTCGGCAGCAGGACACTACCTGTCCCACGATGGTGGTGATTATCGCACGGATGTTGGCAGCGATGTGACGGTGGCCGTGCACGATTTGCTGCGCAGCCGCGCCCGCCTGCAGCACGAGCAAGAGTACGACCACGAGTACGATTTCGAGTTTGATCCGCGTCCTCCCCGCGCTGCCAACAGCGGCGGCAGCAGCAGCAGCGGCGGCGGCGGCGGCGTTGCAGGGGAGGGCGATGCCGGTCAGCACGCCGGGTCATCATCACACCGCAGCGACTTGGAGAGCGAGCGCGCGTCTGGCATCGTGCACGTGGCGGACGGTGACTTGGAGCGATTTTCTGCGTTGACGAGCACGCTCACAGGGGTGTGGAGAGCGCTGGTGCCGCTGAGCAGGCGGAGGTTTGCGCGGTACTTTGATGCGGTGTCCGTGGACGCACCGCACGCTGTGACGTCCGTTGCCTGGCACTCGCCCGCGTTCGCCAACAAGCGGGTCGTGTGCAGGCTGAACGGGATCATGACCGAGCACGCCGGCGTGCACCGGCTGTACATCCGCAAGGAGCACGCGCGACAGGAGAAGGCGAAGAACCAGTACCGCGCCATCCTCAAGCGGGCATCCGACTTTGAGGACAAGGCCATCACGCTGCAGACTGCGGCGTCACGAAACGCCATCCTCGACCTGCGGCGGCGACGGCAGCGGGCAGCGCAGGTGCGAGCTGTGTGGCGCCGGGTGGACGACACGTGCACCGTGCAGCCGTCACCCTGGTACCGCCCCCCACCACGTGCGCTGTGGATGCTGGATGCAACGGAGGACCCTACGCGGCGGCGGCCAAAACTGGCCCACTGCCCCTGGCTACCGGGAAACGCGTTCAGACATGATGACGACCCCGCAACTCGTGGCACTCGGAATGCAAGTGGACAAGACGGGCCTGTTCGTGATGGCAGTGTGAGCGACTTTTCACGCTATGTCAGCGCAGTGCCGTGTCTTCGTGGCAGCGTGGCAGACCAACACGAACACACACGTGCACGCTGCTGCCTGTGCTGCTGCTGTCATGATGAGGGGGACGCGACGCCACATGCATCGAGCGCGGGCGCCATGATAGGTGGTGCAATTGACGCCGCTGGACGAGCGATTGCAGAGGTCATGGATGGTGCTGCGTTTGCTGTCGACGTGACTACTCTCTCGCAACACGCGGCGGCGGCGCTGGTTGTGGACCTCGTGCACATTGCAGTCACGCGCAAGGGCGGCAGCGACATGCTGAGCCACGCGAATGCTGATGCTGATGCTAGACACGCTGCTCGTGGCGGTGCTCGTGACGACAACGATGACGACGAGGGTGCATACTCGCTGCAATCGCTACTTGATGTTGTGAAGGCGCGCGTTGAAGATGCTGAGTTTGTTTCTGCTGTGTTGCGCAGCGCCGTGGCGTGGTTGGAAAGCGACAACCTCCCGCCCATCGAAAACCAACAGCAGCAGGACGACACTGCTGGCGACAGCGCCGCTCACAATCGCGGTGGCAGCAGCAACGATGATGACGGTGATGGTGGCGAGCAAGGTGGTGGAGAGGCAACAGAGCAAGTGTCGTTGCTCGCATATCTCATCTACGCGGGAACGCGCCGCGATTATGCCAGTGGTGGTGGTGGTGCTGATGGTGACGGAGAGCACTCTGATGCGCCAGCTGACAATGATGAGCGCACGCTGGCAGAAGGCGACATGCTCACGGACGCAGTGAGGTGCACACTCGTGTCACCGTTTGCATCGGCAGAGGGTGAGCTGTTGCTTGGACAGCGCAATCTGTACTTCAAAGCGTCGTCACCTGCCAGTCCCGCTGCCGCCGCCATGGCGAGCCTTGGCAGTCACGGTCACGGTAGCCCCGGTGACAACGCAGCAACAAGCGGTGGCCGCAGGAACCGTCGGCGACGGCGCCGCCACCCGCACCAGAACGTGATGATGAGCCTGACGCTGCTAGAATCGCTCAATGAGGACCCGTCCCTGCTGCCCTTCTGGCCGCTGTCGGGCCTGATGGATGTGCAGCCGCGCCGGTACATGCTCAAGCACACGGCCATTGAGGTCTTCTTCGCCGACGGGCGCACGGTCATGTGCGACGTGCATGTGCGGACGAAGCGGGACGCGCTGCTGGCCAAGTTGGCGCGCGTTGCTGCAGAGGCAAACAGCATCCGCTACAGTGCAGGCGCAGTGTCATCAGATGACAAGGCGCGCAGGCCAGGCCGCATCCAACGCAGCAACAGCGCCAACGCCCTGGTGGCAGGACGACGACAGGGGCGTGCGTTGCACGTGCACCAGCGGCCCCGCACATTCACATCCCCGTCAGACGCAGCACGGCACCACCAGCAGTCGCTGCAGGCAACGGGTGTGGATGAGAACAAGTTGATGGCGGGGCGCTCGCGGTCCCGCCCATCGCTGCTGACGTCTCCACAGAGCAGCGAGGGAGGAGGGAACAAGGGCACGCGGCGCACCAGCTGGCACGTGGCATTTCTGCGGCGGCTCAGCGGCAAGTTTGGTGCCGGCGACGCTGACGCTCACAGCGATGACGACTTTGATGAGTCGGACACCACCAGCCGGGTATCGGCGGATGCCGGCAGTGCGACAGGCAGCCTGTTTGGGCGGCGCAAGCTGAGCGACCAGGAGGACACCGTGGGCACGGCCACCTCGCTTGCATCGTCAACGACAACAGATGCGGGCGCGGTCAATGCAGACGACGCGTGGACGCTGAGTGATAAGGGCAACCCGTCCCTGCATGAGTCGCGGAGCAAGGCGCGCATTCGTCAGTTCTTCACGTCCGTGTCGACGGCGATGCAAGGCCGCCCCGTTGTTGCACTTGGCAGCGCCGACGAGATGAACGCCGTGCACACGCTCCTGCACCGGTGGCGGGAGGGCAGCATCACCAACTTTGAGTACATCATGTCGCTCAACACGCTTGCTGGTCGCACCTTCAACGACCTTGGGCAGTACCCTGTGTTTCCCCACGTCATTGCCGACTACGAATCCTCGCACCTCGATCTCACCCGCACAGAGACCTTCAGGGACCTCAGGTGGGTGTCTCGTGTGTGTGTGTGTGTATTCGTGTGCGTGTGTCTGTGTGTGTGTGTGCATTCGTATGTGTGTGTGTGCATGTGTCTGTGAATGTTTGCGAATGAGTCTGTTTGTCTGCTGTATTTGTGTTTCTGTGCGAGTATGCCGTTTGGCTTCGTGCTCTTCGCCTGGACCGCGCCATATTCCCATTGACCGAGATGATCTTATGCTGCCTGTTTCGTGTGCGCGTGCGGTTGATAGCAAACCCATCGGCGCCTTGGACGAGCGGCGCGTGGAGAAGGTCAAGGACCAGTACCAGGACCAGAAGTTCGAATACAACAGTAAGTGTTCGCCCTTGTGTTTTGTGGTTGTGTTGGGAAGTGGTGTGTGAAGTGCTGGAGATGGAGAATGGGATGTCCATTTTTTTTCTTGCCAGTGGATGCTCACATGTGGTTTTTTTTTGTTTGTTTTTCCAATGGTTGTAGTGCTGCGACAACAGCATGCGGACGAAGTGCTGGATGCGACGCAGTTCCCATTCATGCACGGAACACATTACTCCTCTGCTGGCGCCGTCATGTACTATCTCTCGAGGTGAGGAGAGGCATGGGTGTGGTTGATGTGGATATACTTTTGCACACATGCGCATGCGCATGCACATGTGCGTACATGAACGCACTTTGTTTGTGCTCCGTTGAGCTTGCGTCGGGATGGCGTGAACATGCACCCGAACCATGCACTCCAGCTTTATTGTGCGCACTCTCGCGAGCGTGAACACACGCATGAACACTAACTCGCACGCAAACGCACCCGAAAACCCCCTCACGCACTCAACCCCTCACGCACTCACTCACTCACTCACTCACTCACTCACTCACTCACTCACTCACTCACTCACTCACTCACTCACTCACTCACTCACTCACTCACTCACTCACTCACTCACTCACTCACTCACTCACTCACTCACTCACTCACACACTCACTCACACTCACTCACTCACAATCAGGCTTGAGCCGTTTTCGCAACTGGCCAAGGACCTGCAGGGCGGGCGGTTTGATGTGGCTGACCGGCTGTTCAGCAGCGTGCAGCAGGCGTGGGCCATCGCCTCCGGTCCCAGCGCGGATGTCAAGGAGCTCATCCCAGAGTTCTTCTACTTGCCCGAGTTTCTGGTGAATGTCAACGGGTACGACATGGGGACGCGGCAGAACACGGCGGACGTGGGCGACGTGGAGCTGCCGCCTTGGGCAAACAACAGCCCGCGCGTGTTTGTGCGCACGCTGGCAGCAGCCCTGGAGAGCGAGCACGTGAGCGCGCACCTGCACGAGTGGATTGACCTTGTGTTTGGCTTCAAGCAGCAAGGCGAGGCGGCGGAGGCCGCGGTGAACGTGTTCCACCCCTTCTGCTACGAGGGCGAGCTTGTTGAGTCACGACTCGGGGACGCGGTGCAGCGCGACGCCGTCACGTCATTCATCCGCCACTTTGGGCAGACGCCGGCACAGCTCTTCTCCAAGCCGCACCCACCCCGGTTTGCCCAGGCCCTGACGCCCACCACACACCCGCTGCTGCAGCCGCCGCCCCAACAGCCGCGAGCACCAACAACGTCGACACAGACGCGCTCCACGTCAACCACGAGCCGCTCCACGGAGAGCACGTCAAGCGCGAGCACGCCCGCAGCATCGTTGGTGTTTGCATCAGGTTCGGCGGGTGGTGCTGGGTTGGGTGCGGTGCGATGGCGCATTGTGGAGATGCCGGCGGACGCAGAGGCGCAGCGGCTGCTGATCACATTGCACCACATGCAGCAGCAACAACAGCAGCAACAACCGGAGCATGGACACGAGGGTAGGGGTGTGGACGGGAGTCGAGGGATGAGGAATGAGAAGCGCGGTGGCGCCGGTGCAGTGCTGCGAGCCATGCTGGACCAGACACCAGCGCCCGTCGTGAGCGAATGGGATGCGAGCGGGGACACCAACTCCGATGCAGGAGGTGTTGGTGGTGGCGGCAGCACCAACAGCAGTGTTGTGTGCGTCACGGAGAGCACGCGTGTGTTTCCGTCGCCCCACGACGCGAGCGCTGACCAGTCGCTCACATACGGTCGCCAGCAACGCGCAAGCGGCAGCATGTATCCACACGTCGGAAGCAAGCCCAGCAGCACAAGCAACAGCAGCAACCGCGGCGGCAGTGCTGGCGATGGTGATGATGATGACGGTGGTGATGGCCCACTGAGCGTGTGCATTGACGCGCGGCGCGGGTTCTCGCTCAAGTGGAACTGCTGGGACGATGCGCTGCTGCTGGTGAACGACGCGACGCATGGCGTCGAGGCAACCCTCCCGCACAACTCGGGCGGCAGGATGACATGCATGGGCGTGTGCCCGTCCCTGAGTTGTGCCGTTGCTGGGTACAGCAGCGGCGTGGTTCGCTTTGTTGGGTTTGACACGGCTGTGGCAGACGGGGGCGTGATGGGCGCATGGCGGAGGGCACCGCAACTGTGGCGCGTGAGCGACGCCCTTGCCCACGCCGGCGCAGTGACAAGCGTGGTGTGCAACAGCGCGCTCAGTTTTGCGGTGACGGCGAGCGAGGACTGCACGGCGCAGCTGTGGGACCTGAGCAAGAAGCGGCTCGTGCGAACGCTGGCGCACAGGGAGGCGGTGCGGCATTGCGCAACGAGCGGGACCACTGGAGACGTGGTGACTGTCACAGCCGGCGCTGCGTGGCGCGTGCACCTATGGTCTGTCAACGGGCAGTTTGTTGGCGAATGGGCGCTGCCGGCTGGGGTGGCGGTGACGTGCGTGGCCATGACGGCGTACCCAATGGGCTGCACCTCCAACGCCGTGCTGGTCGGCCGCAGCGACGGCGCCGTCAGCATCCTCAGCATGCTCGACCTCAGCCATGGTGTGTGTTTGTATGTGTGTGTGTGTGTGTGTGTGTGTGCGTGCGTGTCTGTGTGTGTGTGTGTGTGTGCGTGCGTGTCTGTGTGCGTGTGTCTGTGTGCGTGTGTGTCTGTGTGCGTGTGTCTGTGTGCGTGTGTGCACTTGTTCCCCCATACTTCCTCATGCTTGCCTTATGCTTGCTTTTGCTACTGGATGCAGTGCGAGATTTGTGGACGCAGCACGCAGCGAGCGTGACGAGGATGAGACTCACATCGCACTCCATCATCACCGACTTCGAAGGTGCGCATATGTGTGTGTGTGCATTTGTTGCAACCAGTGACTCTGTGGCTGGGTTTCGTTGTGTGCTCACATATGTGGCGGCGTTGTGACTCTGGTGTGATGTGTCCTGCAGATGGCGCTGTTGTGCAGTGGTGGCGTGAGGCATCGAATCACTCGGAGCCAGACTCCTCAGAGGCGTGAAGGAGGAAGAAAGCGACAGCGAATGTGTTTGTGTGTTTTGTGTGTGTGTGTGTGTGTGTGTGTGTGTATTTGCTCTGTCGAAAAAGGAGGTACGTACACAGTTCGCTTCATGTTCATTTACTTCACGTTCACTCGCTTCATGTTCATTTGCTTATTGCTGAGACTTGAGCAGAGCAACCATAAACGGCACATTAACCACCAGAGCCATTCTTCACTGACCGTTGCACGCACATGAAGAAGCAACACATTGCGTATGCCGGGAAACCCCATTGGCAAAGGCGCCGTGTTACCGGCAGAGGCGGGAGAGAAAGAAGGTCACACAGCAATAGATACAGAGATACACACGGCTGAATGAAACTAGCTGGAGCAGCTGAAAAAAGCGAGGGTTAAACGGTGCAGCGCAAAGGCACAACGATAGGAGACCTGACAGTGGTGCTGCGTGTGTGCTGGCGATGTTGCTACATTCCTAGTGTGCGCTGCGGCCACAGACAACCGTCGTCGCTGCGAGTGCTTATAACTGCTGACGCGCTCGTTTTGTGTGTGTGTGTGTGTGTGTGTGTGTGTGTGTGTGTGTGTGTGTGTGTGTGTGTGTGTGTGTGTGTGTGGTTATGTGCTCCTGGTTTCGAGAACGGTGGGGGGGGGGCTGCTGAGCTGACTGAGCGTAGGTTTGCGGCTTGCTGTGTGGCTGGGCAGCCATGCACGTGTGTGCGATGATGAGCGTGTCCGCTTTCATTCACCTTCTTCTTCCGGTGCTTGTCGGCTCAGCGCCTCCACCTTGCCAATGTGCCAGAGGTGGATTTCTCGCGAGAGGCGCAGGGTGGGCTTGACGCAGAAGAAGAACGACCCCACGATGAACAGCCAGACTCCCGGGATCTGGTACTTGCTCCACAGGAAGAGGATGGAGCCAACGAGGAAGGACATTGCGGCGGCAAAGTCCACTGCCGTGTGCGCAATTTCATACAGCGCATGCACGCGCCGCGTCCGAGCGCTGCGCCGGTGGTCATAAGCCTCCAACGGCATTGGCGTTGTCTGTCTGTTCTGTGTGTCTGTCTGCGTGTTTGTGTGCCTGTCTGTCTGTCTGTGTGTCCTTGTGTCATGTCAGTCATCACATCACACGTCATTGTCGTCAGCAGAGGTGCGACTGGACCACTTCTTTTGGTGTTGCGAACTGGTGGTGGCGGCTTGCATGCATGCATGCATCGCAGTCGTGACCCTGGTCACGAAAGTCCAGGGGTGACGGAGGCTCGTGGAGCATCTTTGGCTGGCGTTCACTGGCAACAGCCTGCGTGCGTGTTGACGCACGGCAACGACTACGAGACCCCCCCCCCCACGAACTTGAGTGTGCTCGTTTGCGTTGGGAACCGTTCATACACACGCGCGCATTCACACAGCATCGTCGCAAGCGACACTGGTCTCTTCTCTTCCTCTCTTCTCACCATGCACACCTCCACTGCACTCGCGGTTCTGGTGGCGCTTGCCACGATTACCGTGCTGCCTCTATCAGCTTATGCGGTGCGTGTGAGTGTGGGTGCGTGTGCGTTGCGTGTGTGTGTATGTGTGTGTGTGTGTATCTGTGTCTGTGTGTCTGTGTCTGTGTGTGCATGTGTGTGCGAACATGTCTCTCTCTCTCTCTCTCTCTCTCTCTCTCTCTCTCGCTCTCTCTCTCTCTCTCGCTCTCTCTCTCTCTCGCTCTCTCTCTCTCCTCTCTGTGTCTGTGAGAAAGAGAGTTGCGTGTCATGTTGTTGATCATGAAGAGATGAAGGCCCAACCAACAGAACAACTCTGCTCTCCTCAAAACGAGTCTCTCCAACACGCTCACGCAACACGCGCGCACTTGCAGGAACCAGCGCTTGGGGATGAGCTGACTGCCGCGGAGTTCTTCGCTGAAACGGTGAGAACAACGCAAACACCGAGCGTTCACATGCGTATGCCTGGCAAATTGTACATGTGTGAAGCACACCGGGATTGCCTGGACTGCCCATGATTCAGTTTCGTGACGCGCGCGATTGTTCTCTCTCCTCCACCGACAGGGCCTTGCCGAGTGCGCTGATCTCACTGAGGCTGAGACTGGGTA
Source organism: Salpingoeca rosetta (assembly GCF_000188695.1). Lineage (NCBI taxonomy): Eukaryota > Choanoflagellata > Craspedida > Salpingoecidae > Salpingoeca > Salpingoeca rosetta. The sequence continues at coordinate 251,875 of NW_004754909.1, read as the reverse complement.
CTTCTTTGAAAGCGGCCACGAAACTGGCATTTCTCGCTCACGCTGCACGCTCGGCGGCTCTTGCCAATGTGAACAACTGGACACCTGCGACAGTGGCGGTGCGCAGTCCTCGATGTGCTTGTGGGGCTTGTGGAGAAGGACAGAGACACATGAGATGTGTGTGCGTGTGCGTGCGCGCGTTTTGTGTGTGTGTGTGTGTGTGCGTGCGTTTTGTGTGTGTGTGTGTGTGTGTGTGTGTGTGTGTGTGTGTGTGTGTGCTAAACAATGTAGTGAGTGCTCGCCAAGATTTCCTGGCTTTGTCAACCACCTCCTTCTGAAGACACCAGCCTGCTGCGAACTCCTTCGGTTCCCCTTTCAACAGACTGCTTCAAGGTGTATCGCTGCAACGCCACAGAATCGGATGGCTGCTTTGCCGTGGCCAACTGCACGCGTGCTCGCTTTGACACCGCGATGGAGGTGTGTGTGTGTGTGTGTGTGTGTGTGTGTGTGTGTACAAATTGCTTTGTATTGGGACACACGTCATGAGCCCTTCTGCCTGTGTTGTTGGCTTGCCCCTGCGTGAACTCCAGAACTGAAGCTGCCCACGATCTGTGCGGTTCCAACCGCCAAGGTTTACCCTCACACACACACACACACACACACACCGCACGATAACATACACGCACACACGCACACACACACACACACACACCGCACGATCACATACACACACACGTCAGGTTACTGTTGACTGTAACCGCGGTTTGCCACTTGATGAGCGTGGCGATGAGGATCTCGATTTCTTTGCCATGCGCTGGAAACAAGCGCTCGAACAAGACTGCGGGATCAGCGGCCGCGTACGTTGTGTGAGCGTGTTGTGTTTGCGTGTATGTACTCTGTCATGCAGCAGCTCCCAGCTGCAACAGCTGTGGGCAAGGTTGTTGCTTACATTTTCCAATCTGCTTTCCCCACCCCGCACGCAACGTATGCACACGTACCACAAACATACGCGCACCTACATACACACGTGTACAGCTGTGCCGGTACTATGGTGACACGGCTGACTCCATTCACGTAATCAATGGCACGACGTTCCGTACCACAACCCTCAACTCCGCCCACGTTGAAGATCTTGCCGTGTGTGCCGCCACTGCCAACTTCCGCTTCAACCGCTGTACCGTCGTCTCCGTGGTGGAGGTGCCAGTAACCACAACCACTACCACAACGACCACAACTACAACCACTACCACTACTACTACCACAACCACAACCACCACTACCACAACCACTACAACAACTACAACCACAACAACAACTACAACTACAACTACAACGCTCCCAGCATGTAGCTACGGATGTGAGGAGAGTGTCGAAGCTTGTATTGGCAAGGTGCGCAGTATCTATCCTCCATCCTGGCTTGAGCGTGTTGTTCAGCGTGCTTGCCCTCTACATCCACACGCCCCCTCCCTCCAGCTTCCCGTTGCTGCAATGGAGAGCCCATCGCAGTTTACCACTCCCTTCCCTTGCTCTGTATCGATAACATCATCCACCCCCACAACAACAACAACAACAACAACAACAACAACAACACACACAACCTTGTGTAGGCCATGTTCTCCCCGAACAACGTGCGCGAGGCATTTGTGGACTGCATGGCACAAGTTTCGCATCATACCGACAGTGCATTTGTCTCGTTCGGCATCTGCCTCGCTGACTGTGGTGACATTGACGCAAACACGACGCGCGACGAGGCTGGACCCATCCTCTTCTGCTAGTACGTACCTCAACATTTGATAGCGGTTCATTGAAGTGTGCGGGCGTGGATGTGGACGTGTGGTCTTGTCTGCATGGATGAATCAGATGACACTGTTTCACGAAGCCTTGTCGACACTCACGCCTTTCTCTTTTCACAACAACAACAACAACAACAACAACAACAACAACAACAACAACAACAACAACCAGCCGGATGTGTGCCTTCAACACGGCTGACATGGATTGCGATGTCCTGTACACGTCGAGCACCGTTTCAACAACGACGACAGCATGCTTGTCTGCTACGCCAGTGGGCTCTGCAGCAAGTGGTGGTTATTATTGGACAGACGTGGTGTTTGCTGAGAACGGCATTGGCTACGCCTGTCCTGGCTTTGCCACTTCGGTCATGACCATCGATCCCACAGACAACAGCGTCAACGAGACAGTCGCGGACGTGTCTGCGTACGGCACGGAGCTCAAGTGGGGTGGCGGCGTCTACGCAAATGGGTCCGTGTATTGCATCCCGTACGACTATGAAACCGCAGTTCTTGTGATTGACACGAGCGACAACAGCATCAGCACCATCCCCGTGACGAACAACTGCACCGCGTCGTGCTGGTGGGGTGGCGCGCTGGCCTCCAACGGAAAGATCTACGCTGCCCCGCAAGGCGCGCTCGAGCTTCTCATCATCGACACGGCCACGAACACCGCCGACGCGACCATTGACGCCGCGAGCCTCGCTCCCGGCGCCCCATACAGGTGGACTGGCGGCGTGACAGCGTTCGACGGCCGCATCTTCATGGCACCGTGGAACAGCAAGAAGATCCTCGTGGTCAACCCTGACACGGACTCCCTTTCCACGATTGACATTCCTGATGTCGGGAGCGCGTTTGCCGACTTCGTCATGGGCCCGAGCGGCCGGCTGTTTGGCATCCCCGCCACTGCAACGTTCATCCTCATTGTTGACCCTGTCGTGGACAGCCTCGACAGCACCAGCATCACCGGCCTCCCCTCTGGCAACTACAAGTGGTACGGTGCTGGCATCGGCTCGGATGGCCTCCTTTACTTCACGCCAAATTCCGCAACAACCATCCTCATTGTGAATCCTGACACCCTCAGCCTGACGTCCCGTGCCTCCCCCGTCAATGAATGCAACGGCGCTGATGTTTCCGAGGCGGGTGCCATTTACTGCACTCCTGGTACCGACGACGCCTTCTTGGTCATTGATCCCTCCATGTGTGCCGCGTGAGAGCTAGACGCTGGGGGGGGGAGGCTTGGGAAGGCAGCAAGTTGTGAAGGGGGAAGAGCGTGCTCCCGTGGACTGTCACTCTTGGTCGTTGCTTGCTTTGATTATCCGTGTGTTGTTGGACACTTGGGGTGTGCTTCGGCCGTATGGTGTGCCTGCTGCCGACTGTCTTTCTCGATTCCCTCTTTCTTGTCCCTTTCACTGCCTGTCTTGCAGATCTTGTTGTTGTTACACCTTTGTCTGTTGCTCGATGTTCTCTTGTTCCCGCTTTGTTTTCTGTTGTGTCTTTTGCGTGACTCGTCTTTTCAGTTTCACGTCATGCCCTCCTTTCGTGCATTCGTTGTTCGTGCATGTCGCCCCTTGCAAGCATTAAGCATCTCAATGATAAAGACAGAGAGTGTATGTGTGTGTGTGTGTGTGTGTGTGTGTGTGTGTGTGTGTGTGTGTGTGTGTGTGTGTGTGCGGTGTTGCTTGCATGCACCTTTCGTGATGACGTCACATCCTTTTCGCTCTACGACATCAAAAAGCGCATTTTCGCAACTCCACGCAATCTTCTGTCTGTGCTCCGACGACCGCAACTACCAAACCAAACCAGCCAGCCACGATGTCTGACCCAGCTGCCGAGATCTCTGTGAAGCCAGCTTCGGACCAGAAGAACATGAAGCCCTGCTGCGCGTGCCCCGAGACCAAGAAGCCCCGCGACAAGTGGTGGGTTCGTTGTGTGTGTGTGTGTGTGTGTGTGTGTGTGTGTGTGTGTGTGTGTGTGTGTGTGTGTGGACGGGGCTGGGTGTTGCTGAAAGAGGTGTACTGTCGCTGTGTTCAACACACATGCACACATGCACACACAGACACAGGCACAGGCACATACACTCACTCTCTCCATCTATCTGTCTACCTGTCTCCCCTCTTTGGCTCACATACACATACATTGACGCGCACACACTCTGACGCACACACACTCTCGCCGTGTCTCACGTTGTATTCTCTGTTCTATGCAGCATTATGGAGTATGGTGAGGAGAACTGCTACCATCTCATCGCTGCACACAAGGTACTGGCATTGTGCATGTGTGTGTGTGTGTGTGTGTGTGTGTGTGTGTGTGGTTCTGTCTGTTGTCTGCATGTAGCTGTAGTTGCGTATTCGTGTCGGTCTGTTTCTGCTGTTCCGCCTCGTTGAACCCGCACACACCCGACCTCCCATTCGCGTGCATCCAACGGCTACTGCTCTGTTGCCCTTCGCATGCGTTCGTGTGCCCTGCACACTTCCCTTCCTCAACCCCTGTCCCCTCTTCTCACTCACTCTCACTCACTCTCACTCACTCTCACTCACACTCACTCACTCACTCACACTCACATACACGCACACACGCCCTCTCATTCTGTTGTTGTGCATCAGGCTTGCATGCAAGCGTTGGGATTCAAGATCTGAGACACCAACCTGCTGTCCCTCTGTACCTAGGCAAGACGCGTGCCACCAGCGCATCGTGTGCTGGTGGCATGCATGGTTGCAAAGTGTGTATTATGTGTGTGTGAGTGAAAGCGTTCGTGCGAGACTTGTCACTGCGAGCGTGTTGCGGACTATCGATGTGAAGTGACAGACTGCCAAACAGTAAAACAGCCCTTAAGTTGGCAGACGAACAAGCGCACACTGCGTGTGCGTGTGAGAGACAAGGAGGGGGGAGGGGTTGGAAGCGGCTCAGTCGTGGTGCACGCCAAGCGAACGAGTCAAGCAAGCCAGAGGAGGAGGAGGAGAGGAGAGATTCCGCACTCCCGCCATCATCATCAGTGCCTTTTTGATCTGTTGGTCGTGTTTTCCACAACCGCCATTGCCAGCCAGCCAGCCCACAACATGTCGTTGCCTGCAGCGAGCACTGGCGCTTCAAGCAGCAGCAGCAGTGGTGGTGGCGGCGGGCAGAGGGGAGCTGGTGGTGTCTTGAGCGATGAGTGGGATGTCAAGAACCCACTCCGATGCACAGTGGGCGTGGAAGAGGTTGGTGACACGTGTGTGTGTGTGTGTGTGTGTGTGTGTGTGTGTGTGTGTGTGTGTGTGTGTGTGTGTGTGTGTGTG
>NW_004754909.1:235621-244055 GCF_000188695.1 Salpingoeca rosetta | reverse complement strand
GTTGTGTGTGTGTGTGTGTGTGTGTGTGTGTGTGTGTGTGTGTGTGTGTGTGTGTGTGTGTGTGTGTGTGTATGTGTGTGTGTGTTGAAGGTGCCTGTGTGCATCTCACCTACGCTGACGACGTTTGCGTCGTTCGTGTCTCTCGCTTTGCAGACAAGAGCCAGCACCTCCTTCTCCTTGGCCACGCCCTCTGTGCAGAGGTGCACTTTGTGTGCATGCTTGTATTCGTGTGCTTGTGGCTTGTGTGTACTTGCGTGTGTGTGTGTGTGTGCTTGTGCATGTGTGTGCATGTGTGTGTGCTTTTCGGAAGCGGTTGGTGTGTGATGCTCTGGGTCACGTGCCGTGTGCGCTGACCGCTGCCTGCGTGTCATTCAGGGCTGCATTTTGGCGGAGGACTGGCTCTCCTTCCTCATCAACAACGCAGCAGGCTCAGCCCTCCCCGCCCAGTGGGAGGCCGGAAACACAAAGCTCCTGGTGTGTGTTGTGTTGTGTTGTGTTGTGTTGTGTTGTGTTGTGTTGTGTTGTGTTGTGTTGTGTTGTGTTGTGTTGTGTTGTGGTGTATTGTGTTGTGTGCCCTTGCTCCTTGTCCTCCTCCTTGTGCACTGGCACCACTTTCTTGTCCATCTGCTTGGTCACGCTGCACGCCTACACACGCACACGCACACGCATGCACGTACATCCAGCTCGGCACGATACTGCAGGCGACCATGGTGATGCCGCACATGCTCATGCACCTGAGCACCATTTCATCCTGTCGCCCGCTGCTGCTGCTGCTCGCCCAGCACCTCTCTGCCGCCGTCGCCATTCTCAGCGCAGACAACGCCGCAGACCTCAAGTCCATCTGCCCAGAGGTGCGCATACGCGTGTATGTATGTATGTATGTATGTATGTATGTGTGTATGTATGGTTGTATGTTTGTATGTATGGTTGTATATTTGTATGTATGTATGTATATTTGTATGTATGTATGTATGTATGTATGTATGTATGTATGTATGTATGTATGTATGTATGTATGTATGTATGTATGTATGTATGTATGTATGTATGTATGTATGTATGTATGTATGTATGTATGTGTGTATGTATGTATGTATGAACGCCCACACACAGGTTCGCTTACTCACCCAACCTACTTTCACCTTGCCCACTTGTCCCCCCAACACCAATCCTCAGTGCACGAACCTTGCTGCCATGTACTCTGCGCTGCTGCATCACATCTGGACGGAGCACCTCCCTGTCGCCGCCATGTGGCCGAACCAGCCCCCAATCGCATACACCGCTGCAGGTTACACACACACACACACACACACACACACACACACACACACACACACACACACACACACACACACACACACACACACACACACACACAGCGCTCATTGTTGGCTGTGTTTGGGGCGACTGACCTGCGGTTGTTGCCGTCGTGTTGCACTCTCTTGCGCGCACGTATATGTGTGCACATCATCCCAATACGCCTATCCTGTTTTCTGATAATCCATGCCCTTCGTGTACGTGAATGTGTGCGACTCCACGGTGTCAACAGAGGATGCTGCGACTTACGGAGAAGACCTCTCCTCATGCTCTGCCGCATTCATCGACAGGTGATGGCGCTGTGCACGCGTAATGCAACCTGACCCTTGTCTGCAATAGCACCCACAGCCACATCCACATACTCACACACACTCGCTCACTCACTCACTCACTCACTCACTCGCTCACTCACTCACTCACTCACTCACTCACTCACACTCACATTCACACACAAACACAAACACAAACACAAACACACTCACACTCACACTCACACTTGCTTACGTACACCAATCAGGATGGCGCTGGTACGGGAGTTGACGGATTTCAAGTCTGCGTCGCACCTCACTGCGCGCCAGTTCCCCGCCCGCTGCTTCAGCCTCCTCCTCGACGGTGAGCAAACAGATACGAGCCCGACCACATGGGCATTGTGTAGCACCACTGCCATCGTAGCATACATCACACCGTGGTCTGACCTCACTTGCCGATGCCCTCGTCAACGCATCCATACACTCACTCATGCCTCTCTCTCTACCTCCTTGCCCCCCCCCTCTCTCTCTCTCTGCATCAGGTGCTGGACTGACGAATTTGCCTCTGCTAACGACGTGGCAGCAGAGTGGTAACGGCGGCGGCTCGACACCCAGCACCACCACATCCTCCTCCTCCTCCTCCTCCATCATGCCTCCCTCTGGTGGCGGCATCAAGCCTGGCATCCCAAAGTCGCACGGCTCGCGTGGTGCGCCGCCCACCATCGCCATTCGCCCGTCTGCATCGTCGTCGTCGGCGTCATCCTCGTCGCTCTCCCCGTCGCTGCTGTGCGGCGCTGGGGGCGGCGACGATGTGGACAGCGCGTGTGAGGATTTGGACGCGTGTCTTGACGCAATCTTCTACACGCACCCGCTGGACCGTGCAATGTGCCATGACGCAACGATGCAGCCAGACAAACAGCCACGCGGTGATGGAGGCGATGACGGTGCAGAGGTGAAAACGGAAGAGCCCTCAGACAACGACGTGGATCCCATGGACGATGGTGGCGACGATGGCGACGGTGGTGATGGGAGCGAGCAAGCCGCGAGGCATGGCAGTTGGATGGAGCAGTGCGAACGATTGCGGTTGCCACCTGCTGCCCGGAATGGTCGTCACAAACGAGATGGGGAAGAGCCGCACATGACGGCGCTCTGTTCTGGCGTTGCCTGCATGCACGAGGTCTTGCACTCGCGATTCCACGTCTCCAAGGACTCCCCCTCCTCCTCGCCCACAGTTGCCCGTGCTTTCCTCATCGCAGCCACGGTGTGTCTATGTCTGGGTCTGTGTCTGTGTGGGTGTCTGGGTGTCTGTGTGTGTCTCTATGTGCTCGGGTGCGTACTCGTGTCTGTCTGTATGTCTGCAGGTGCTCAAGGGTGCAGTTCTAGCTGTGGTGAAGTGTCCACGAGTGCATCTGTTATCGAAGCCTCTTCCCCTTCACGTGCTCACTTTGCCTCCTCGCTCCACCATTTGCGCAACAGATTGCACATCTGAAGATGCGACAGCTGTGTTCTGTTCACGGTATTGACCGTATGCGCGCGCTCATCGCCATCGCCGCCGTCTGCAAACAGCGCGATGGTCCGATCCCACACCCCACAAACCATTGGGGCACTTGTGCTCGCCCATCGTTTTCTGTGCTACAATGTACAGCGCGCACCTCTCCGTATCTACCCACACTTTCCTTGCTGCCCAGAGTACATCTGTTCTCACAACACGCACGCACACACACGCACGCACACACGCACGTACGCACACACACACACACACAAACACACACACAAACACACACACAAACACACGCACACACACACATCGATGCATGCGCATCCCAGGTGTCTGCTCTGGTGGGACGGGCCAACTGTTGATTGCACACATGTGCAGCGTGGAAGCGCTCACGCTGGACGATCTCATTGATCTTCCGCGACACACAAGCAGAGACATTGCATGTACGTCCGTGCTCTCCCACACGCTTGTTGACCCTGACGTATCCCAACATGCTCGCCATCAAGTACTGTGCCACACAGGCCGCCCGCATGTGCCCAGTCGTGCACTCACCTCCATCGCCACGACAACATTGCATGCACTCAACTCTTGTTTCTCCTGTATCCATGTTTCGACCGCTAGCGTGGGTGACCATGTGTGCGGCGCCCGTATGTTCGCGCGTGTGTTCGCGCATGCGCTCGTTTGCTGCTTCTCGCCGCGCCGCCACCGGCCTCTTTGGCAGCAGCGGTGTCACCATCCAGCGAACAAGCGAGGTGTGTGTGTGTGTGTGTGTGTGTTTGTGTTTGTGTGTCTGTGTGTTATGTGTCGTGTGTGTGTGTCTGTGTGTGTATGTGTGTAAGCAACAGGCTGTGCGTGCTGGCCAATTGCCCATGTGAGCATGTCGTTTCCAACAGTCACTTTTGACTGCCCTCAAATCACAAATGCCCCCCTCACCACCCTCCCCCCCCCCAAACAAGCTGGTCCATCCCTCCTGCGCTCTGTGCCACCACCAATTCATGAACATCATCACCGCCATCATCATCTCATCCTCTGCAACCTTGTCCGATAACAGGTTCGACCTGCATTGCAGCTGGCCAAGTCCATCATCGACGTCCTGCAGTGTAAGTAAGCGCCAATGCCCTTCAATCAACAGCTCCAATGCACGATGCACACATGCCCAAGCACATGCCATCCGCACCTCCTTGCTGCGATGAGTGCCCTGTTCCGTCGGTGCCTTCAAACACTCGCCACCTCCTCACCTCCTCACCTTCCGACTGCCACCTTACATGTGCGCTTTTCTCTCCTCACCCCGCCACCAGCGGCCTCTGGTCTGTCTGGTCTGCGGCTGCCGGAGGTTGATCTTCCATCAAACGCCATCATCAGCGCAGACGGCGATGGTGGCGACAATGATCTTGACGACGGTATCAGTGATGGCAGCGGAACTGGCGGTGATGAACACGTTGACAGCAGCGGCGCACATACCATCCAGCACGACGAACGCGACGCTCTTGGTACGCACAACGGGCTCTTCTTCTCACATTCGTGTGCGGTTGCCATGTGCCTGTGCGTAGATGTGTTGTTGTGTCCAAGCTTGACATGTTGTCAAACGCACAGAGAGAGAGAGTGTGTGTGTATGTGTGAGTGAGTGAGTGAGAGTGCGTGAGTGAGTGAGTGAGTGTGTGAGTGAGAGTAAGTGTGTAAGTGTGTGAGTGTGTGAGTGTGTGAGTGTGTAAGTGTGTGTGTGTGTGAGTGTGTGAGTGAGAGTGAGTGTTAGTGTGTGAGTGAGTGAGAGTGAGAGTGAGACACACACACACACACACAGACAACCGTCCACAAACTCACCCCACGCAACCACCCCCATGATTTCAACACACCCCTTCCCTCTCCACGACTCCCTTCGCCATCATCAGCACACGCTGCGTCGCCGCCGTCGCATTCATCATCATCTGTGCTGCCACCACACCGTCGCCGTGAACTGGCGGAGTGGCTGCTGCTTGAGGTCAAGCGCTGCGGCGCTTGCCACCACACCACCACCGACAATGTGCACACGCAGTCACTGCAACCCCGTGAGCAGCAGCGGGACGCTGGTGGCGGCACATCCGATGGTGCACCGACGACCACCCTGACGTGTGTGCTGAGTGGTGTGCAGGTGCAGGCCGTGTGCGAGGTGCTGCATGAGCTCGGATTTCCGGACGCTGCGCTGCGGTTTGCGCTGTGGATCATCGCCGAAACGGAGTGGAACGCCACTGCCCTTCTCGATGCCGTCATTGCCAGCGCTCTCCTGCCAAACGCAGCCCTCCTCAAGTGCATGCCAGAGACCTTGGTCGAGGTGCGGTGTGTGTGTGTGTGCGTGTGCGTGTGTGTGCGTGTGCGTGTGTGTGCGTGTGCGTGTGTGCGTTTGTGTGTGGTGTGTTTATCGCGTATGATGCTTGTACACGAGTGGAATGCTTCGAGCAAGCCTCCATCTTTGTTGCCCATCCCTCACGGCTCTTGTGCCTGCACAGGTGTATGAAGCGCTCCTGCCGTTGCTTCGCACATCCACGCCGTCGCCTGTCGCCATTTCCGCTACCCCATTCCTCTCATGGTAACAACCCACAACATGCATTCATTCTGTTGCTTCCACCGTGCGCTGATTTCTCCTGTGCGGTTGTAGCCGGTGCAGAGACGCCAACTCACCCAATACCTGCATCAACATCCATCAACCAACACAAACACTCGCACAGGGTGCATGGCGTTGTTGGTGATATTCTTCCTGAGGACGCTGCGTTCATACCGCCAGCACTGCAGGTATGGCTGCCTCAGCCGTACTATGACAGACAACGTTGACGCTCATCATCACGCCCTTTTTGTCGGGCACACAAATACACAAAAGCTGCCTGACCCTCAACGCCACACACGCACTCACTCACACACACACACTCACACACACACGCTCACACACGCTCACACACACACTCACTCACTCACTCACTCACTCACTCACACACTCACTCACTCACTCACTCACTCACTCACTAACTCACCCATTTCACTTGCTTGCTCGCTCACTCGTAGGATGTGGCCAATCCGCGCTTGTCAAGCAGCAATCGCACGACGACGTCGGTGTTCGCATCGTTCCTCGCGGATCCAACACCGTCAATCCTCTCCTCCCTCCTCGAATCATCATCGTCATCGTCGTCATCACAGACAGCGTTGGAGACGAAGCTAATGGACGAGACGCTCTCTGCGCTGTGTGGCCGCTCACCGGCAGACAAGACGCCAACGCCGCGTGCAGGTCAGCTTGGCGGTGGCTGGTGATGGGTGGGGCTGTGATGGCGAGAGATTGGGGCTGTCATCGCTGGAATGCGCCTGCCTTTGGCTGTAGTGACGCCGATACCATATCCCTCGCAATTCTCAGTTAATCATGGGCTTGCATTCACCTCACATACAACCATTTCCATTTGTGCACGTGCCTGTGACCAGAAGCGTGCGCGTATGCGAGAAATCTCGCCGGCGCCATTTGTCGGTGTTTGCATGCAAGCACAACAGCACGCTCCATCCTCTTCAAAGTCCTTGAAGCGAAACTCCGCACACTCAACGTGAGCAACTGCTGTGTGTGTCTGACGAACTGACCGACTGTCTGTCTGTCTGCTTGTCTGTCTGTCAGTGTGTGTCTTAACTGCGGTGTATGGTGGCGTCTCACGTGATGAGCTCCTTCTTTCCTGCATTTCTCTCCTTCATTTCGTTGCATCGCCGCCAATTTGCATCTCGCTCGTGACACTGCAGGCGTCCTCTCCTGAACACACACCCATCTCCCTGGCCGCATTTCTGCACGAGTGCATCTCCACCCGCTTTCTTCCGCCAGCAGCAGTGTGCAGGGTGCGAAACGCATGCGTTTTGGCAGTTTGTGTGTGTGTTGGGGGGGGGGGGTTGCATCTATGTGTGGATGTATGCATTCACAGTGGAGTGTGTGCACGTGTCTTTGTGCCTGTGTCTGCCTGCATCCTGCCACTTGGCCCGTTGCTTACCAGCCTCACCTGCTTGCTTCGCTGCTTTCACACATGCACACAAATGTACGCACCTGACACGCCATCCTGCGCATCAGCTGCTTGCGCATGCGCTGCTGCCGTCGCGCGGCCCGCCCACGCCGTCAGCGCCGGTCCAGGCCGTTGTTGCTGGCATCGTCTACAGCAGCATCAGCGATGGCGGCGACCGCGGTGACGCTGATGACGACAACGCGAACGATGCAGCACCAGCAGCAGTCGTGGCGGACAGCGAGCCCGCCGACACAGAGAGCGAGTTGGAGGATGCGGTGGAGCGGGCGTGGATGCTGCTGCGGCCTCCCTTTGACGGGCAGACCGAGCAAGTCCAGCTGTTCAAGCTCCTCGTGCTGACGTTGCCTGCAGGCAATTCCAAATCGGGCGGCGCGCGAAGAAGCACCAGTGGCACCAGCGGCCCCGAAAGAGGCGGCCCAGCGCGTGCTGCTGGTGGTGTGGCGCCACCGTTGGGAACTGCGCCCGATACGCGGCCACTGTGGGTGCGGGTGATGTGGCGCGTGGTGCAGCGGCTGCTTCCGCTCGTGTGCGAGCACGTGCATCTGTCGACGGCGGCCATGCTCGCGTCCAGCGTCATCCCCGTGTTTCGCGCTGTGCTGGTCGGGCACTTGCTGCCGGTCAAGCACCACCACAGTGATAGCAGCAGCGCTTGCGGCGATGATGTTGCTGTTGCTGCTGTGAAGACGAACGATAGCGACGCGAGCACCGGTGGCGACGACGGTACTGCGGCTGAGGATGCCTGCACCGCCCATGCCGCTGTTTGGAGGGACACATGCAAACCGCTACCAATCGATGTGGCGCGGGCGCTCATCCGAACACTTTGTCGATCTTGTTCACCAGCCACACTCTCATGCACACTTCATCTCATCAAGGTACAGATATGGAATAGCGTGTCTGCCTCTGTGTGTCGTGTGGCTTTTCTGTGTGTTGTTTGTGTTGTGGTTGTGTGCATTGTGTTGCGTGTGTGTGTGTGTGTGTTGTTTGTGTGTGTGCATGTGTTTGTGTGTATGTGTGTGTATGTGTTTGTGTGTATGTGTGTGTTGGCGCATTTATTCCCGCTGCGCTTCCTGTGCCACCGGATGTTTGCTCTGCTTCTCGCACATCCCAAGTCCCTCACTCACTCACTCACTCACTCACTCACTCACTCACTCACTCACACACTCACTCACTCACTCACTCACTCACTCACTCACTCACTCACTCACTCACTCACTCACTCACTCACTCACTCACTCACTCACTCACTCACTCACTCCCGTGGTTTTCCATTGTTCAGGCTGTGCAGAAGGAGTGCGAGTCCGTGCAAGACCTCAAAGACCACATGCACGACGACATCATGACTGTATTGTTGGAGGTGC
>NW_004754909.1:230621-233121 GCF_000188695.1 Salpingoeca rosetta | reverse complement strand
ATACATACATACATACATACATACATACAAACAAATACACTCGCACACACGCGCGCGCTTTCCCTTCCCCTTTGCCTTTTCTCACGCCCCACCAGCCTGGGAACATGTTCGCGGCAAGCTGGTGAATCCACCCAGTGCACTGTTAGCCTCCGCGGGCACGGGTCGAGATGATAACATCGTGGACGACGCCGATAAGAGCATCAACGCGAGCAGCGGTGCACACCAGCACCAGCACCAGCACCAGCATCACTCGTCTCATCATCGCACAGGCTCCAGGCACCAAAGCACATCTCCTTCCAAGCGAAGGCATACCGACACAGACCCCTCCCCTGCGCTCAATGCAGATTCCACGGGTGCTAACGACGCGCCACAACCACCACACAAGCGCTCACACAGCACTATACACACCTAAACAGATGCGTTGTCGTGCATACTTGCGGGTGTGCGTGTATTGTAACAACATGAAGACGGAATGAGCAAAACCGCATTAAATGTTTCTACCCAACAGCTCAGGGTCTGTCCCAAAGGCTGCACAGGAGATGGCGGGCGGGGAACAGACAAAAATCTATGACGCAAGGAGCCACATGTAACATAACGTCGTAACCAAACCATGGTGGGGGTAACGCGGCGTCCATGAAGAGTCATGGGATGATAGTGATCAAAAGCAACAAAGGGGGGGGGGTGCAAACAACACAGAGGCAGAACCGAACAAGCTCTACTCTGGGACAGCGGGCTGGCTGCCTTGATTGCTGCCTGGGTGTGAAGGCTAACTTGATGGCTCTTCGTGCAACTGCGCAATGACATTGTGTCAAGCGTGGACTCCGAGGAACCGCATGAGAAGCCGCTGTTGCTGTACAATGTCATCCACTCGCGCCTGATGCTGGAGAGATGTGAGAAGGAAGCGCAGCAGCAATTGCTGGCGCGACACATCTTCCTGGCGCCGGCTGCTTGACGAAACGGGCGGTTCGTCGCCGGTGTGCTGCTGCTGCTGCTGCTGCCACTGGCGCACAATGCCAAGGTTCTTTGCGACGAGCGCGGCGTGAGGATGGCTCGCGCCCACAGTGACTGTGAACACTCGCAGCGCTGTCTCCAGGTGGCTCACTGCCTGGCCAAAGTCGCCCTTGCTGGCATAAGAGTTGCCCAGGTTGCCGTGGGTGATGGCGGTGCTTGGATGCTCAGCGCCATAGGTGTCCTGCTTGACTCGCAGCGCCTTGAGATAATACTCGATTGCCTGGTCCGTGTCCCCTTTGCCCTCTAACGCGCTGCCGAGGTTGTTGTAAGTGATGGCCGTCTCGGGGTGCGCAGCGCCCAGGAGCTTCGTCTTGATCTTGAGCGCACGCACGAAGCAAGCAATGGCGGCATCATAGTTTTGCATGCTCTGGTGGCAGCTTCCCATGTTGTCGATGGTGGCGGCCGTTTCGGGGTGCTCTTCGCCGAGAGCGCTCATCCTAATGTCCAGCGCTCTGCGATACCACGTCATGGCCGTGTCAACGTCGTTCATGGTCTTGTAGACGCTGCCGAGGTTGTTGCATGCCGCGCCCACCCTTGCGTGTGTCGGCCCAAGCACCTTTGACCAGATCTTCGCGGCGCGCCGGAAGCACTGAGCCGCTTCGCCCAGCTCGTGCCTGCTCATGTGCGCGTTTCCCAGGTTGTTGAGGGTGATGCCGGTGTTCTCGTGATCTTCACCGACTGCCCGCAGCGTCAGCTCCAGGTCCCGCTTGTAGAACGCGATGGCCTTCTCGTGCGCACCGAACTTGGTCATGACGGTGCCAACTTGCCCGCAGAGCTGTGCCAGTGCCGATGGCTCAAGCGCCTCACTACTGGGGCGTTGCCCCTGCTTCTGTGCTGCCGTGTCCCTTGAGAACGCAGCCTCTGCTTCATCGACAAACGCGTGGACCGTTGCCAAGCACCACTGCCGCATCTGGTCCTTCACCACCTTGTTCAGCGCGGGGAAGCCGACGCTGGCACGGATGGCCCCGAAGATCATGTCTCTGTCCTCTGCTTTCCAGGCCTCTGCTTTCTCTGCTTGCACCTCGACCAACATGTTCACCACGGCTTCAAAGTCGTGCAAGACGGCCTGCTTCAAGGCAGGGGTTTGGGCACTGGGCAGCCTGATCTCCAGCTCCACCTCGGGCTGGCTGATGCTGCAGAAGATTTCCCACAGGCACCACGCGCGCGTCAGCGGCACGGGGTTGTTCCAAGGCGTCAGCACCAGCAGCACTTTGCCGATGGATGCGATCGACTCCTTGAACGTCGTGCTCCACCTGCAGCGTTGAGTTGTGGGGTGTTGGGGGGGGGGTGTCGAGGAGGGGTGTGAGATGGTGTGAGTGAATGGAGTAATTAAGGATGTGGTACAGTGACATGTGGCGTTGTATGCGGGGGCCGATCGCCAAATCCCATATGCATACGCACAGAGGGGAGTGTGTGTGTGTGTGTGCGTGTGTGTGTGTGTGTGTATGTGTGTGTGTGTGGTGGGGGGTTCCATTGTACTGGATCATGC
>NW_004754909.1:223966-230521 GCF_000188695.1 Salpingoeca rosetta | reverse complement strand
ACGTACTTGGACAGCTGCCCGCGGGTGTGGTATCTGCGCGTGAGTGTGCGTAAGAATCACTCTATGGTCTTATCCTGCTGACTTCAGAATACTATATTTAGCGCCTTGCTACGCTCACCCACGCACTCGCTCTCGGACACTCACAGACACACACCCATACACACACACACACACACACACACACACACACACACACACACACACACATACACACACACACACACACACAACACTGACCACTCTTGGGGGAGGTTGGCGGTGACGTTTTGATGCTGGTTGTTCATGAAGAGATCGAACCAGAAGTGGGTCTTGCGGCCATGCTTGCTCTCCTCCTCCTCGGCAAACTCCAGCAGCGTGGTGAGGACATCCACGATCTTGTAGCGCCACGCATGCGACACAAACACGGTTGCAGGGCGCACGTCATCACTGGCGTTTTGATCCCGCATCACGTCAATGTACGCGCACTGCTTCTCCTCTGTTTGTGGCACAACAAACTCCACGCACGCCTCCTGCGTTGTCATGTCCTTGTGCTTCTCTGGAAACGCCGTCTCAAGGCCCTGCAGGAAGGACCTGATCGCTCCCGCAGACACCCCATCCGTGTTGATGCCGGGTGGAGGCATGGTCGCGCTGGCGAAGGTCTGTGGCTTGTTGTTTGCAGTGCCAATGTCCTCCTGAGTAGTGCTGTCATGTAAATAGGGCAATGGCCTATTTTGAGCTTAATTATAGATGTGCGCCTTCGCAGGATGCGGCGTCCGAGTTGGAACTCAGTGTTGCAGCACATTTCGTGCACCACGTTGTTGAACAGGTCATTCTAGGTTAGACTGCGGCCACAAGATGCGATTTACACAGCTCACGATGAGTGCTGAACACTTATAATGTTGGTGTTGGCTGAGTCAGCATATTTTGCTGTGAAGTTTCTGGGTCCTGTGCCACGTGGGACTTTTGCTTCTGCTGCAGTTTTCTGTCTATGCGTGAGAGTGCCTCTCGGTTCATGTTCATTCACTGTACATCCTTCACAACTCAAGTAAACACACACAGCATACAGAGCACACACAGCGCACATACAGCGCACACACAAGTCTTCAACAGCAGCACCACATCTGTGAATGTTTAATCATAAAGCCAAATGGCCTTCCGTATGGCGTCCACAAGTCAAGGTGCAAACCTTTTCTCAAGCCGAGACCGATGAGTCTAATTGCTGTGGCTCCTACGACAACGTCGCAGTCGCGTACGACGCTGCACCCCTGGCAATGCGTTTGACGCGTTGCCGAGGAGTATTGTCCTTGCACACCGCAGCAGCAGGTGTACTTACTGCTGCGGTACTCGCTCGTGCCGTGTGTGTGTTTGTGTATGAATGTGTGCGCGGGGGTGATGCATGTGTGTGCATAGAGGGAGTAACTCACCGTGCATGTATTGACTGCCCCCTGTAACTTGCGCGAAGACTCATATTTTGCCGCGTCGCCCCAACAAATTGTGGCGCCAGGAACGTGTTTGCGACTCGCATCGCATACAAGGTTCGTCGCCGTGCCAGAAAGCCGTGAAGCAGTTGTTTCCTGTGCCATGTGGTGAACTTGGCCCGGACATGCTGGCATTCCGCCAGCTCCTCAATCATGTGGGGATGCCGTATGCATCTCTGCTACTCCCCCGCCTTGCTGCGCTGTTTGCCATGCTTCCTTGTGCGGCTGCCTTTTCTCCCGTCGCGCCTTTTTCTGTGGAGACACTTTGCCCAGCGCTGTTGCCTAAATCGTAGTACTCGTCCCGTACGAACGCAAGCTAGTTGTTGACAGGCAAGTCCACTCTGCTCAAATCATATCATTGACCTCCCTTCTTCACGACACCACAAATTTGTTTTGTGTTCTGGAATGATTCACGTGATTTCCCTCCAACCTGTTGCACGTGCAGTGTTTACCTTGTGTGGTTGCTCGATGTTACATGCTCTTGCATAACACACCACATAACCACACAACTCTCAACAAACACTGCCACGACACCACTTTGCGTTGTCGACAATTCTTGTCTTGTGCTCTGTTTCTTTCTGTTGGAGTGTTCATTCATCCTACATCCTTGTTTGCTTCACAACTCAAGTAAACACACACAACTTCCTCTTGCCAAGACAATCTCCCACACAACACACAGCACACGTACAAGTGGTCAACAACAGCACCACCACCATGAATGTTCAACACAGGCAGCTGCTCATGAGCGTCAATGAGGAGAAGATTCGCCGCATCATGGTTGGGCTGCATGCCAAACTGCCTGAATACCAACGCCTGAGCGGCAGCGACAAAGGCCTGTTCAAGCAGCTCCACAGTGACAGGTGCCAGGCCATCCCGCAGGTGCGGAATGTGTATGAGCGGACGCGTGTGAAGTCGACCAGAAACAACTATCGCTCACTCAGCAACAGCATCCTGACTCTGAAGAAGATTGTCACGGAGCACTCGACCATGAACTCTCCTGCAAACAAGGCAAAGCGGCTGCAGTGCGCGCACGACCTCCTTGAGTTGCACAAAGCCAACTCTAATTACCTTGTATTTCTGGATGAGATGTCCTTCTACGTTGCGTCTGGGCGAAGCTACGGCAGAGCGCCCAAAGGAGAGAGAGAGAGAGCAGTGACGAGGACAGCTGTTCGGCCTTTTCGCTTCGCTGAAAGCCAACATCTGAAATTTTGAGTTTCAGGATGTGTTCGAAGGAGACGGAAAAAAGGAACTGGACAAAATTCTGCCCAGAATTCCGTTCGAAGGAACGCGATTGAGACAAAAAAAACTGCTGCAAAAAAAAAAAAAAGTTCGACTGCTGGGTCTGCCAGGGCCGAACAAAGTGTTGTCCGGCGCGCGAGGATGGACGACGCTGATGCACACGCACGACGTCGGCGGAGGAAGCTGATGTTGTGGTTGCTGATGAGAAGAAGCATACGTCGCAAGCGTCTATTGATTCTTCTTATGTTGCTTGATGAAGATGACAACCGACGCATCCACTGTTGACAGGCAAGTCCTGTCTGCTGAGTCATCATTGACCCCCTTCTTCACGACACCACAACTTGCATTCACCTCTCTTGTGTTCTGGAATGGTCACGTGATTTCCCTCCAACAACAGCACCACCAGCATGAATGTACAGCATCTGCATGGTGAAGTCGTCAGGATGCATACACACAAAGTGAGACAGGAGAGGGCATGTACAGTTCATGTTGCATATGTTCCCAATAGCTGCTACGTGAAGAAGTTTCCGGTTTCAACAGCTTAGATTCGGATAGCATGCAACAAGACTGTGGCTATTCCCCATACGTGATGTGATGGCGGTTCCTGTTTGAAGATCCCCGCTGTTTGACTGACTTGACATCAAAGCCAAGTTTAGCGACGCGCGATGTAACTTCCCCTGTAGCATTGGGCGTCTTCCACGCGCTGATTTTGATCGCTTAGATGGGGATGTTGTTGTTGACAGGCAAGTCCTGTCTGCTGAGTCATTGACCTCTCTTCTTCACGACACCACAGCTTGCATTCACCTCTCTTGTGTTCTGGAATGTTCGCGTGCTCTGATTCTTTCTGTTGCAGTGTTCATTCATCCTACATCCTTTTTTGCTTCACAACCCAAGTAAACACACACAACTCTCTCTTGCCAAGACAATCTCCCGCACAACACACAGCACACACTTCACACACAGCACACACAGCACACACACACAAGTCTCCAACAACAGCACCACCACCATGAACTTGCAACAACAGCACACAGACACACACACACACACACAAGTCTCCAACAACAGCACCACCACCATGAACTTACAACAACAGGTGCCCGGGACATGCTATGCCGCGGCGACACAAATCATATGCACCACCCACAACTCTCTGGAGGTGTGTACAAGTGTTGACAGGCAGTTCCTGTCTGCTGAGTCATATCATTGACCTCCCTTCTTCACGACACCACAAATTTGCACTCACCTCTCTTGTGTTCTGGAATGTTCACGTGATTTCCCTCCAACCTGTTGCACGTGCAGTGTTTAGCTTGTGTGGTTACTCGATGTTACATGCTCTTGCATAGCACACCACATAACCACACAACTCTCAACAAACACTGCCACGTCACCACTTTGCGTTGTCGACAATTCTTGTCTTCTGCTCTGTTTCTTTTTGTTGGAGTATTCATTCATCGTACATCCTTGTTTGCTTCACAACTCAAGTAAACACACACAACTCACTCTTGCCAAGACAATCTCCCACACAACACACAGCACACACACACACACACACAAGTCTCCAAGCACCAGCATGAGTATTCAACACTTGCGGCGTGCAGACGCACTGCCCAGCTGAGCTGGCTCGAAAAGATGTGGAAGGAAGCCAAAGCACGCGCCGGTACCATGCTCGACCCAAAACGCTTCGCTCAAATTGAGGCCTCACTCCGCTCTCTTTTGCTGATCGTATGAGTGTTGACAGGCAAGCCCACTCTGCTCAAATCATATCATTGACCTTCGGTTGACCTCCCTGCTTCACGACACCACAAACATGCATTCACCTCTCTTGTGTTCTGGAATGTTCACGTGATTTCCCTCCAACCTGTTGCACGTGCAGTGTTTAGCTTTGTGTGGTTGCTCGATGTTCCATGCTCTTGCATAGCACACCACATAACCACACAACTCTCAACAAACACTGCCACGTCACCACTTTGCGTTGTCGACAATTCTTGTCTTCTGCTCTGTTTCTTTTTGTTGGAGTATTCATTCATCGTACATCCTTGTTTGCTTCACAACTCAAGTAAACACACACAACTCACTCTTGCCAAGACAATCTCCCACACAACACACAGCACACACACACACACACACAAGTCTCCAACAGCACCAGCATGAGTATTCAACACTTGCGGCGTGCAGACGCACTGCCCAGCTGAGCTGGCTCGAAAAGATGTGGAAGGAAGCCAAAGCACGCGCCGGTACCATGCTCGACCCAAAACGCTTCGCTCAAATTGAGGCCTCACTCCGCTCTCTTTTGCTGATCGTATGAGTGTTGACAGGCAAGCCCACTCTGCTCAAATCATATCATTGACCTTCGGTTGACCTCCCTTCTTCACGACACCACAAATTCACATTCACCTCTTGTGTTCTGGAATGTTCACGTGATTTCCCTCCAACCTGTTGCACGTGCAGTGTTTAGCTTTGTGTGGTTGCTCGATGTTCCATGCTCTTGCATAGCACACCACATAACCACACAACTCTCAACAAACACTGCCACGTCACCACTTTGCGTTGTCGACAATTCTTGTCTTGTGCTCTGTTTCTTTCTGTTGGAGTGTTCATTCATCCTACATCCTTGCTTGCTTCACAACTCAAGTAAACACACACAACTTCCTCTTGCCAAGCCAATCTCCCACACAACACACAGCACACACACACACACACACAAGTCTCCAACAACAGCACCACCACCATGAACTTACAACAGATTATGAGACCCAGCACCATCAGCGCGGACGGCATCAAGGTCTTCGCTGGCGCTGAGCAGGATGCCAACCTCTTCTTCATCACCGTCGAGGCCAAGCTCATCGCCGCTGGCATCGACGCTGGCATCATCGCCGAGGGTGGTGCTGACCACCAAGGAGATGGGCAGGCTCCAGCAGCTGCCTCATCGCCGAGCCCAAGCGCCCACGGTGCTTCGGGTCCCCGCACTCGCTCCCGCGCTCAACGCGGCCCTCGCCGCACTGGCGTCCGCCATGACGCCGGGGACCACGACGACGATGACGACGACGAGGGCGATGGCGACGACCACGGCGCTCAGCCATCTTCCTCCTCTTCCTCTCTCCCTTCTTCCGCCACTCCGAGCGGAGGAGTGCAGGTGGCGTCCCCAGCCTCTGGCCTGCTGGATCCCCGTGATCCACAGGTTGACGCAGCCATCTTCGCGTTCCTCCTTGGCGTCCTGACGGGACACCCGCTGCGGCTGGCCATCACCGACAACCGTGGCCGCTCAGGTGTGCTTGCGCTGCGCCGCCTCCGCGAGCGCTACATCCGCAGCGGCAAGGACCACGTCAGCCGCCTCAGGCAGCAGCTCTCCTCGACCACCTGGTTGCCCACGGACACCGTCGACACGTTCATGTCCCGCATCACGGACATCAACTCGCAGCTCCTCACTGCCGGCGTGTCCATCCCGGAGGACGACCTGCGCACCCTCGTCCGCAACGAACTCCCCGCAGAGTTTGATGTGGCGATGCGGTTCATGGAGCGCGAGGACCCGCCGCCATCGCTGTCCAAGATGACGGCGGACCTCATCCAGGAAGGGCGCCGCCTGCATCGTCCCAAGAAGCGCACGCCTGTGCTCGCCATCGGTGGGCCAGGCTCTGGCTCCTTCGCTGCATCGCCGATGCACGCTGGCACGTCGCCCTCCGACACGAGCGGTGGACCATGCTGTCCACCTGCAGAGCGCGTGACTTGCGCGTTCTGCAACTTCCGCGGACACTGCGCGCAGCAGTGCCGCAAGCTGCAGGCGGCCAAGCGCTACCACGTCATCGACGTGCGGCAGATCCTGGCTACGCTGCGCAGCCATGGCAACGGCAACGGCAAG
>NW_004754909.1:221880-222829 GCF_000188695.1 Salpingoeca rosetta | reverse complement strand
ACGATGCTGTTTGCTGCGGACCTGGAACAAGCCGTCCTGGGGCTTCGCCGTGCAGCACGCACGCTGCTGCACACATCGCGCCACGCAGAGCCTCAAGGACAAGTCACCGTTCGAGGCCCTGACTGGGCACCCTTTCGACGTCAGCCTGCTGCGCGTCTTCGGCTCGCCGGCCTACGTGCATGTGGAGAAGAGCAGCACGCGGCACAAGCTTGACCCACGCTCACGCGTCGGCGTCTACGTCGGCTTCGCCGAGGAGGACCAGGCCCACGTCGTCTGGATGCCGGACACGCGACGCGTTGTCCACACCATCCACGCTCGCTTCGGCGCCATCAAGAACAAGGACGCCGCCTCCTCTCAGCAGCAGCAAGAGCAGGACAACAGCGGTGCCTCTGCTTCGCATGCCAACAAGACCGCTCAGCGTTCAACCGAGGACAGTGCCACCGGCGCTCCCACTGCACCACGTGCGGGGGAGCCGCAGATCCAGCCACGCGCCCTTGGCGGCTCCGTCTGGGACCAGCTGCTGTTGTCCGAGACCCTCGGCGACAAGGACACCTCTGGTGGCTCAACCACCACGTGTCACGTTGCCACCAGCGCTGCTGGTACGGGGGAGAAGACATCAGCAGTGGGTGGTCATCTACCAGACATCGCTGCTGGCAGTGTTGCCACGTCAGCTGAGCCAGCCACCGTCAAGGAGGCGCTTGCCTCGCCAGACTCTGAGGAGTGGCGCCAAGCCATCCTGGACGAGTTTGCGGCAATGCAGGCCAATGACGTCTACGACGTCGTGCCTCGCGCTGACCTTCCCAAGGGCCACAAGCTGCTCCGCAGCATGGTCATCTTTCGGAGGAAGCGCGATGACCAGGGCAAGGTGATCAAGTACAAGGCGCGCTGGGTTGCCAAAGGCTACTCCCAGGTCCACGGTGTCAACTACACGGACACCTTGCCCCGACGG
>NW_004754909.1:220776-221586 GCF_000188695.1 Salpingoeca rosetta | reverse complement strand
AGGGTGGCAAGGTGATGTGGGTTGCCGTCTACGTGGACGACCTGCTCATCTCGCCGACAGCGACAGCGACATGGCCGCGTTCAAGAAGGCCATCTCCAAGCGCTTCAAGATGAAGGACCTGGGCAGCCCAGACATTTGTCTCGGCATCAAGGTGCAGCACGACCACAAGGCCAGGACCGTCACCATGAGCCAGGAGCACTACCTGCGCAACGTGCTGGAGACCTTCGGCATGGCTGACTGCAAGCCTGTCGGCACGCCGCTCTGCACGGGCTACGTCGACAAGCCAGCCGACAAGGAGGAGCCACTGCCGGACGTGCCGTTCCGCGAGCTGCTTGGCTCCCTCCTCTATGCTGCGACGATGACGCGCCCAGACATCTCGGCGGCTGTCTCCATCCTGTCTCGCCGTATGCAGCACTTCGGCATGGACCACTGGAAGGCTGCCAAGCACCTTCTTCGCTACATCAAGGGCACCTTGTCCTACACCATCAAGTACGCCGCCACTGGCGACGCCAGCAACGGCAGCACTGCCGACGGCGTGCTCTCAGCGTACTCGGATGCGTCGTTTGCCTCCGACGTTGACACGCGACGTTCCCGCACGGGCTTCGTCGTCTTCTGTTCCACGGGCCCCGTGTCCTGGAACTCCAAGCTGCAGGCCACTGTGGCCACAGCCTCCGCCGACGCGGAGTACATGGCTCTCGCAGCCACCGCACAGGAACTCATGTTCCTTCGCCAACTCCAGGAGGAGCTCACCGGCGCCGTCCTGTGCGAGCCCACGCTCGTCCACACGGACAACCAGCCGGCGCAGCGCGT
>NW_004754909.1:200146-201411 GCF_000188695.1 Salpingoeca rosetta | reverse complement strand
CCACATTTATTAAGTCAGCTGCTGGAGGTCGTGACACCCATCGACATTGTCGTTAAGTTTATCTTGGCATGAACGTGGCCTATGTACTTCAGTGTGTACCTGCTACTTGCGTACGTTCAATACCTTGAACGACCGTGCACCGAACTTTGCACGTTACGGTCGGTTTCAGGGATAAACAGTTCCGATTGACGTGACATCCCGCATGGACTTAAGGTCATTCGAGTTCGATCATGGACCATATTAGTTTTCTCAGTGCTATTTTTCGCATGTCGATTATGATTCACTACTAGATATATTTTTTCTATATCTGCCAGCTAGGGGTATCGACACCTGGGGTGTGGCGGCCGGTCTGCACGGGTTGAGCTGTGCTGGAAAGGAAGTGGAAGGAAGCCTAAGCACGCGACTGGTTCCATCTCGACCCAAAACGCTTCGCTCAAATTTGAGGCCTCACTCCGCTCTCTTTGCTGATCGTATGAGTGTGACAGGCAAAGCCCACTTTGCTCAAATCATATCATTGGCCTTCGGTTGACCTCCATGCTTCACGACACCACAAACATGCATTCACCTCTCTTGTGTTCTGGAATGTTCACGTGATTTCCCTCCAACCTGTTGCACGTGCAGTGTTTAGCTTTGTGTGGTTGCTCGATGTTCCATGCTCTTGCATAGCACACCACATAACCACACAACTCTCAACAAACACTGCCACGTCACCACTTTGCGTTGTCGACAATTCTTGTCTTCTGCTCTGTTTCTTTTTGTTGGAGTATTCATTCATCCTACATCCTTGTTTGCTTCACAACTCAAGTAAACACACACAACTCACTCTTGCCAAGACAATCTCCCACACAACACACAGCACACACACACACACACACAAGTCTCCAACAGCACCAGCATGAGTATTCAACACTTGCGGCGTGCAGACGCACTGCCCAGCTGAGCTGGCTCGAAAAGATGTGGAAGGAAGCCAAAGCACGCGCCGGTACCATGCTCGACCCAAAACGCTTCGCTCAAATTGAGGCCTCACTCCGCTCTCTTTTGCTGATCGTATGAGTGTTGACAGGCAAGCCCACTCTGCTCAAATCATATCATTGACCTTCGGTTGACCTCCCTGCTTCAACGACACCACAAACATGCATTCACCTCTCTTTGTTGTTCTGGAATGTTCACGGTGATTTCCCCTCCCAACCTTGTTGCACGTGCAGGGGTTTAGCTTTTGTTGTGGGTTGCCTCGATGTTTCCATGCTTCTTTGCATTAGCACACC
>NW_004754909.1:180092-186464 GCF_000188695.1 Salpingoeca rosetta | reverse complement strand
ACACACACACACACACACACACACACACACACACACACACACACACACACACACACACACACACACACACGACAGGGCGCACTAACGCGGCTTTAGGGTGACGATATACACCCAGGAGGCAAAGACATTGCATGGATAAGGAACAGTCCTGACGGCAAGTGCAAGTTGTTGCACAGCGTCGTCAAAGTCCCAGACACCAGACAGCTTGACTCTCTGAACCAGCTGAGTGACAGGAACAAGCGGTGCCGTGAATGCAAACCCGCGCACGTCGTACGCATGCTGCACCTGCATCAGTGATGGCAAGCTGTCTCCCAATACAGTCATGCTGTTGAACAACACGAGCTTCTCAGCAGCCGACAGCGACGTGCGAAGCGCTCGCGCCACATGCTGGTTCCACCTGCAACATGAGGAAAGGAAGCATGCGAATACAACCAAGGTGTGAGCTGTCACGAATATGGAGCATGGGCAGAACCCCAAAAACAACCAAACAAACAGAACAAATCATCGAACGTACTACAAGCACCATGGGCAACACCAACGACTGGTTTGTGGAATCAGATGCACCTTGTAATTCGTCGCTTGCGCCAACCTTCCACCTCGCGAACAAGCAGTTGCTCCAACGTCTCGTCAATCTGCCTGGCATGCTCAGCACTAGCACGCGGTAATAGCACCGCCTCTCTCTGTCATTTGCACACACAGAGAAGCGTAAGCGCCGAGGGGCAAGTTCCATACATCTTCCATATTACGAGCACGGATGAAGAAACACTTGCACGAGTGAGTACCTTGGCAGTTGCGAGGTCGATGCTGAAGTGGTGTTGACCAAAAATGGGCAGCCAGGCTGGCTTGGAGTCCAGATTGAACGTCATCCTCGCCGGATCATCAAACTCCTTCAATCACACACACACACACACAAACACAAACAACACACACACACACACACACACACACACACACACACACACACACACACACGGGGGAAGACAGCATGCTGGTCAGGTAGCACAGTGTATGGCAGACAGCATGCTGGTCAGGTAGCACAGTGTATGGCAGACAGCATGACATTTCATCACCACAAATGGGCGCAGGACAGAGCCCCACCGCACCTGTTGATTGAGCCAAATGTTGGATTGATTGAAAACAGTGCCAATGCAGGACAGTGGCACGGCTGTATCTGTGCATGCGTAGGGCTGTCCGCTCGAAGGGCTCCACAACAACAGCGTGCCACTCCCGCTCGTCAATGACTGTTGTCGACTGCTGGCCTCGTCGTCGCTGCCACTGTCATCGCTGTCCCTGCTGTTTCCAGCTGACCGCATACCAACCGGCAGCTGCGCGAGGACAAACGCTGTCGGACCATCGGGGACGGAGACACCGAGCACAACCCATGCCGCAAGTCGCTCATCAAGGCCCAGCAGCAGGTTTGCCAGAAGAACAGCACGCTCGTGTGCATTGCATGCCCCGAGCTGCAGCGTCTGCTCACATGTGGCCCACATGTCCTGGCCCGTGCCGGCGAGATGGGTGGCCACGTCCGCTTGTGGCAAAAGTGACACAAACCGTGCACGAGCTGTCATCCTTGCAAGCAGGTCGTCACGGGGGATGTCAGGCAGCACGTCCTCGCCAAGGGGTTGTGGATGCACGAAGCGGTTCAAGAAGACCTGCCACACGATAATATGCAACAAGCAAATCAGCAACAAGCAACGAAAGTGCAAGGGCGAACGCATATGAAGGTGACATGAATACAAGGACATGAGGCGGGGATGTGTGTGTACCTGTGCGTGTGCGTGTGTGCGTGTGTGTGCGTGTGTGTTTGTGGGGCAAGTTCCTTCGAAAACGTGTGGCGCCAATCAATACCTTGTAACCTGTGAGCGTGTTCGCGCAGGCATGGAATCGGCGGCCTGCGTGCTTGGACTGGAACGAGGCGACGAGGTTGGATGCAAAGGTGATGTGAGCAGCATCTTCGTGCGAAAATGCGCGAGCTGGCGGGGGGTTTGGCACCCGTACGGGCGGGTTGAGGGCCAAAAACACGGAACAGCGACATGGGGGTTGCGTGTTCTTGAGACGGTCGAGTCGCGTTGAAACTGGGGCAGGGTGGATGTCAATCTCGCGCTCCTCGTCATCTATGCTGAAGAACCGCACATCAGCCCCAGGCCCTGCGAAAACCACATCAGCCACAACGCAGAAGTGCAAGCACGACAAGATACACGGCAGGCAGAGCATTCACAACAAGGTGAGAGGATTGAAGAGAGGGGGGGGGGATGGGCGGTGAAAACGTGCGATGAAGTTGGGCAACATCTGTGTGGGCATGAGCCACACAACACAAGGGAAGAAGAGACGTGCACTTGTAGTGGCACGCACACATACACAGGAAACAAGCACACACACAAGGTAAAATACACACACACACACACACACACAAGCACACAGGTAAACAACACACAGGTAAAAATACACGTACACACACAGACACACACAGACACAGACACACAGACACACAGACACAGAAACACACACACACGCGCAACCAATAGACGGTGCGCGTGCACAAGGTACGGATGCACGCACCTGGAATATCGAAGCGGTGCAAGATAGTGGGCAGGCTGAAGGAAAACGTGCCCTGAATGCGTGACTGGGCCAGCAGTGTTGCCATTGGCAAGGAAAACACGGCGACCAGCACTCGTGATGTGGGTGTGTTGCTGTCACTTGCAACGTGCTGAAATAGCGACATCATAAGATGGTCATCACTGTCTTCCGTGGGATGATCGCCACCCGCACCACCACTGGCAATGCCGCTGCCGCTGCCACCACCACCACCACCATTGCCGTGTGGCCTACCGCCAGTGGCATGCACACCATGTACAGCCTTGCTTTGCCGTTTGGATCCTTGCGGTGGTGGGTGATATGCAAACTCCATCTCCTCGTTGAACGTCGGGTTTGGTCCGACGGCGATGCCGCTCGTCTGGTCCGTGCCTGTGTCAACAACAGCAGCAACACAATGCATGAACATTCGTATTCGGCGGCATAAGTACAAGTGCCACTAAGGGTAGACCGAGAGGGAGAAGGCATCCATGCCAACACAAGGCTCAGACACAGACTCACACCCACCCAAACGCACACACGGACACGGACACGCCAACACACACACACACACACACATGTACATACACACATGTACATGCACGCATACACAAACACACACACACACACACACACAAGGACGCATACACAAACACACACATACGTACACACACACACACACACATACATACATACATACATACATACATACATACATACATACATACACACACATACACACCTTGCAAGGAGACTGTGATTGAGTAAGCAGCACCGTTGATGTTGGCACCGGATGGCCCATCGCCAGATGTCATGGTGGCCATGCGCGCAGACATGGTCGCCTGCCGCGCTCGCCGCCGCCGACCACCACCACCGCCAGCAGCACCACCACCACTTGTCCCCAAAACACCTCCGCCACCACCGCCACGACCCGTGCCAGCACCACCAGCGTCCACAAACGCAGGTACGTTGTACATGCGCCCGAGCCTGACAAACACGACGAGCTTCGTGGGCTGAAGCCGTGCAGCCGCTCGCTGGGGAACGCGCTGCGGGCGGAGTGGGCGGCGCTGGGCGAAGAAGCGGAGGATGGCTGCGCCGAGTGACTTGAACGAGGGCAGGGCCTCCTCCGACACCACGTCAGACAAGCGTGGCTTGTCCTTCGCCTGCTGTTGCCGCTGCTGGTGCAGGCGCGCAAGGTGGGCCAGCGTGGCGGCAAACTGCTCTTTGTTGAGGTGGACGAGGCTGTGTAGACGTGCAAGCAGCGGGTCCTCCACAGCAGGAATGGTTGGAACAAGCGACGCGCTCTCATTCAGCGGGCCCGACGTGTCCAGCGCCTGGGCGTGGTCACCACCCCCAAACGCGGTCACACCGTCAACAGCGCTTCGCCGCGGTGCGTGGCTGCCAAGCAGATCCAGCGTGTCTGCACGCGATTGGTGCAGGCGAAAGTGCCTGGCGGCAAGCTGGCGTTGCCGCAGCTGCGCCTCCAGCATGGATTGGAGCGCGACGCCACCACCGCCCACGTCACCGGCGGCGGTTGGCTGGCGGGGGTCGTTTGGGTCTGTAATGCCTGCAGGCACGCCTGCTGTCGGTGACGGCCGCTGCCTCGCCCCTTGCGCCGCTGCACCCGCACGCGCGCTGCCGTCACCACCGCCACCGGCACCAGTGTTGTTGCCGCCGCTGCCGCCGCTGGGTACGCTGAGCGTGTAGTGGACGGTTGCGCTGCAGAACGTGGGGTCGTGCATGTGTCCCTCGACGACGACGCCGGGGCGGGACAGGTGGTGGCTCTCCACCTCTGCCGGCTGCGCACGCGATGCGTCCAGCAGCGGCCGCGCCCCAATGTGGGTGGCAGGGACGTACACGCCACCAAGGTACACGGGGCGGGTGGTGGCAGCCGCAGAGAGGTGGATGGCGATGGCAACAACGGGCGTGCGGCGGGAGAGGACTTGCAGGGACAGCGTACGGCTGAGCGTAGCAGTCATGGTGGACCCGTCAATGTTGGAGATGGGGACCTGGTCAACCTTCTTGTCGACGCAATACACCGTCACCTACAATACCAATGCAGGAGATGATGCGTTGATTAGGCTGACGACAGAGAGTGTGTGCGTTTTGGGGGGGGGGGAAGCAGAATAGGGATGTGCGAGGGTGAAACAGGGGAGCAAAACTTCCAAAGGCGAGGGCGGTGATTGCAGCTCACACAACGCCAAGCGCCAGCCTGCACCTCCTACTCCTATCACTCACTGGCCCACAGACAGACAGACACAGACACACACACACACACAAACACAAACAGGAAAACAGCCCTGAAAAGGACGTACGTGTCCCTTGAGGCTGGTGGCAGCTGCGCGCCTGTTGACTTCGTATTGAGGGCATTCATCGTCGTCAGCGATACGCGCTGTAAAGCGCAGCACGGGGATGAGCGTGTCCTGTCCCGGTGGCGCCCAACTGCGCGCCATTCGCTCGCTGATCCGGTCCGCCTCTCCGCCCGCCCACTCCCGCGCAGCAGCAACTGCGCTCGCATTCGATGCCTGTTCTCTATTTTGGACACGGCCACCGCGGTCATCATCGTCCACGCCCTGTTCATCTCGATCATTGCCTCCGGGTTCGCCAGCAGGTCGCTCGCCCCTGCTGCCCGCGCCCTGGCTGGTTTTGCTGGCGCCCGAGCGCTGTTGTGCACCGAAAAGGCACAGCAGGCGGCGTTGGTGTTGCGCATTCGTGAGCTGACACACACAGAGCAGCACCAGAGTGGCTGTCATACTCCTCACCATGGGCCAACAACGCAGGCCAACGTTCACACAGGCACACACACCCACACGCACACACAGAGAGACAAGCCGCAGAGAGACAGAGAGACAGAGACAGACAGACAGAAAGACACCCGCACACCCCCGCACACCCCCGCACACACACACACACACACGCACACCCACATCCCCCACCTTGTCGAGGGTGTTGAGGATATGCAGGGCGGTGGCGTGGAAGACGGCGCGACGGTGGCACTGCAGGCGAAGGCGCTCGTCCTCCTGCTCGCTGTTGGGCACGCGGTCAAACTTGAGGTCCACCTTGGTCCCCGTGAACCCTTGCGACACACGAAGCGCTTTGATGTCGCGCCAGAGCGAAATCATGTTCTGCAGGATGCGTCCAACTTCGCGCAGGACAAAGTCGCGCTCCGTCTCCAGTGCAATCACGTCCTGCAATGACGTGCGTACCCTGAACACACGCGCAAAGGAGGCGGTGGCGGTGGCGGTGGTGCGTGCGTTTGTGTGTGTGTGTGTGTGTGTGTGTGTGTGTGTGTGTGTGTGTGTGTGTGTGTGTGTGTGTGTGTGTAGAGGCGGGAGTGCATTTGAGTGCAGAGGGAGAGCACATGCAGACATGTGTGTCTCTGGCGTCGACGATGCTGCCACAAAAGATACGCGAGAGAGAGACACGTACACACACACACACAGACACACAGACAGACACACAGACATACACACACACACACATAGCGGCGAAGCGAACCTTGCTGCCTGGTCTTTGGGTAACGCAGATAATGCTGTGTGCAGAGCAGACACATCACCGAGCACATCCACATCGGCCGGATCACGCGTATATGCAAAGGCATTGGCGACGTTTGTGGAGAGCACAGAGAGCTTCTCGTGCATGAGGGGAATGCGAGCGGGAGCATTGAGGGCCTCGAAGCGCTGCTGTAGCGCAATGAGCTGAGACGCAAGCACCTGCCGTTGGCGTGAAGGGGGGGGGGGAGGAGGAATGGGATGATGAGATGGTGATTACGAGTGTTGCGGAGGGGCGGGTGTGTGTGTG
>NW_004754909.1:175784-178529 GCF_000188695.1 Salpingoeca rosetta | reverse complement strand
GGTGTGTGTGTGTGTGTGTGTGTGTGTGTGTGTGTGTGTGTGTGTGTGTGTGTGTGTTAGAAAGGTGGTGAAACAGAGCGACGTTTGAAACAAAGGAGCAAGAAGTGAGGCGACACGGGCGCAAAGATAGAGATCCACACAGAGATTCAGATAGACTGACAGGCACAGGCGCAGACACACAGACACACACAGACACACACAGACACACACACAGACACAGACACACACACACACACAGACACGGCGCTTACTTGTTCGTCGGAGGAGAGCGGGTGGAAGCGGATATCAATGGCGTGGAGGTGGAGGGTGAGCGTGTCGTATTGTGCAGCGGCGTGTGTGTATTTGCCGCCCTGCAGTGGTGATGCGAGCACGTGCGCCACCTCCAGCCCGCTGGCCAGCCGTCGCATCCCCGCCGCCTCTGCCGAGGCCGCAGAGGTGTCCAACGCACTCTGCCGCGTGCAAGGCGAAGGGAGGGGGTGAGCAAATGCATGCAGTATGATTTACACTGGCATACACATGCACACAAATGCGCGCACACACATGCATACACATGTGCATGCACATGTACACACACACACATGCATGCATGCACACACAGAGGGAATACGCACAACAGCGTCCTCGTCATTGTGGGCGTGAGCGTTCTCGACGCGAACGCGAGCGAGGGTGGAATCAAATGGGCTGTGCAGCAGCATGTTGTACAGGTCTGAGGCGAGCGGGGATGATAGCGAATCGGCAAACGCAATCCAGCCGTCGCCTCGCTTCGCCTACAGCAGCGAACAAAGGCAAAGACAGGGAGAGAGAGACAGAGAGAGGGGAGAAAGAGGTGGGGAGGGGATGGCATGACAATGAGGTGCGTGGTGTGTGTGAAGACCAGAAAAACGCACAGGCACACACCACACACATACACATACACACACCCAACACACCGGTACACACACACACACACACAAACACACACACACACACACGCACACACACACACACACACACACACACACACACACACACACACACACGCACACGCACACGCACCGAAGCGAGTCGTGCAACGGCGTGTTGTAAGACAGCGCGAGGAACGAGAGCTGGCCCTGGTGTGTACAACTGCGAGAATAGCGGAAACAGGTCCACACCACCACCAGTGTCTGTGTGCCTTGCGCGACCACGGCTGCTCGCTACTTCATCCCACCGCTCTCGAACCCGCCGCAGCAGCGAGTGCACGGACGGGGCCACGGCACTGCCGCCACCACCACCACCTTCCTCGCCCTCTTCATCGCTGTGGAGCAGCTCTTCCTCTCCTTCCTCGGCTCTGTCGTCCCGATCGCCGTCATGCCGTCTGCGCCGCAGCGCTTTCGCAGGCGCCAGGCGGGTGCTTGCAGGCACAAAAGTCGTGGCGACCGCATCTGCCTCATCGCCCCACAGACCAATGTGCGCATCCAATCCAGCCAGAAACTCGTGCACGGTTGGCTTCGAGGATGGTCCAGCGTTGTCACCATCACCGCCTCCGCTGTCGCCCTGATGTTCTTCGTCCTGGTCTTCGCCTTCGTCTTCCTCCAACAGCGTATCTGCGTCGGTGTCGCGACCTCTTCGCTGCTGCCTCCCTCTCCTGTGCCTGCTGGAAAATGATGTTTCCTCCACGCCATCAGCAGCAGCCACAGGCGAGATGAACGACTCAGTGCTTGCCAGCGCGCGCTGCGACAGAGGCTTCGCCTGCTGCTGCGTGCTGCTCCCTTGCGCCTGTGCTGAGCGGGAAGCCAGGGTCCGCCACCCACTGCCGCCGCGAGTCCTCCTTCGTCGCGGCCGGGAGTCCCCGATGGAGAACGAGTGCATGGCCGCGGCTGTGGGTGCCTTGATACCGCCGCTGCTGCCGCGGCCGCCAGCCACGGGCCGCAGTTGAGGTGTAGTGCTGTGCCCGAGTGAAGAGCTGGCGGCACTGCGTGGGTTGCCAAACACGCTGCCAGTGCTGCTGCTTGCTGAGCTTGTGCTGAGCTGGCTGCGCATGCGTCGTCGCTGCATCCGTGATGGAACGGCGCTGGCCGTTGCTGCGCCACTCGCCTGTGCGCCCTGCCTCCTCAGGCCCGTTTGCGTGTCTCTGCCGGCGGAAGCGGCGGTGAGATCGCTTCCCGACGCCTCGCTCCCAAACAAGCTGCCATTACCACCTCTGTCCCTCATCCTGGCAGCGCGCCGCCGCCTCGATGCCCTTGTACCTTCCGCTCTCCCCGGTGACGTGCGCCGTGCACCATCGTCGTTGTGGTCGTCGTCGCCATCATCGTTGCCATCATCATCATCATCATCATCTTCGAGGTCAGTCGTCGTGGTGTGCGGGCGAGTCCGCCGTGGCCTCGTCGCCTGGAGTTGCTCGACGGCGGCATTGTGTCGTTCAGTCAGCGTCGCTTGAAGGGATGCCACCTCCCCTTCCTGCTGCTGCGGCTGCTGCATC
Source organism: Salpingoeca rosetta (assembly GCF_000188695.1). Lineage (NCBI taxonomy): Eukaryota > Choanoflagellata > Craspedida > Salpingoecidae > Salpingoeca > Salpingoeca rosetta. The sequence goes on along the minus strand of NW_004754909.1, from coordinate 176,089 downwards.
CGAGTCGTGCGTTCGATGCCTTGACGCACACACCACACGCCCACGTTGTCTGTTTGTTGGCTGTTGTGTGGCGTCGTTGTTGTCGGGCTGCTGGGAAAATTTGGTCCTCATTTGCTTCGGTGTTGGGTGGCTGTCTCGCTGTGTTGGGTTTGACTCGGTGACAGGATGAGTTGCAGTTTCCGACCCCTCTGCGTGAGCCGCGGGCCAGCGTGCACTACGCCCTTGCGCGCCAGTTCCTCTCCTCGCTCTTCCCGTTCAACATTGTCAAGGCCAAAGGCGACGACGTTTCGCTGTCTGAGCTGCAG
>NW_004754909.1:160784-173284 GCF_000188695.1 Salpingoeca rosetta | reverse complement strand
CGCGGTGCACGCGCCCGATGTGGTGGCGTGCTTGGCGTGGTTGCTGTCACCCTTGCCTTCGCGGGAACCGCAGCCACTCGGGCGGTGTCTTGTTGTTGGTCGCGTCTTTCCCCACGAAGTCGACGCGATAGCGGCGTGGAGCCAACGAGAGACGCCAAGCCAGCGTCGTCATCACCATCGTCGGCAACCCGCAACGGCGTGGCGGAGGATGTGGTGGCGTACATGTCCCTGTATTCATATGTCCGTCTCCTCGTAGCCGGTGATGCAGACGCGTGGACTTGTACACCGTCTGCGGCTTGGTGGGCACCACTTCGAGCACCACCACCATCATCATCATCATCATCATCATGAGTTGTGGTGTGAGCGCCTTGTTTGTGCTCGTTTCGTGGACGCGGGGACGCCGGCTCAGATGGCAGCGAAAGCGCATCGCTGTCAAAGAATTCAAACCCACCACTACGATGTTGTTGTTGTTGTTGTTGTTGTTGTTGTTGTTGTTGTTGTTGTTGTTGTTGTTGTTGTGAGGTGTCTTCAGAGGCAAACAAGACTGCATCCACCATCTCTGCTGTCTCGTGTTCGCTCGTTTGGCGTCTTTCGTGTGCGGCAATCACAAACGTCCTGTTGGTCGCTGTTCCCGCCATCACGTCGCTATCAGCGTCGTTGCCACGGTCACCACCACCAATACGACCACGGCCGCTGCCATCGTCATCATCAGGGCCGCAGCTGTGAGCGGTTTCCTTCTCAGCGCCAACGGCTGCGGTCATGGTCTGTCCGGCGTTGAGGCGCTGCAGCAGTGATCGCGCGCGCGACAACACTCGATCCGCACCAAACGCAACATCAAGGTCATCCTCGTCATCAACAGCAGCAACAGCAGCGCGATCGTGTCCTGCGCCCATGCCTCGTGTCGCGTGCGCCGACGACGTTGTGTGGGCGGATTGAGAAGTCAAGGGGTCATCTGCACGACCTTGGCGGCGCTGGGTGCCATCGTGTTCATCTTCATCACTATCACCATCATCACCACCTTCACATGTGCCGTCCTTGCCCCTCGCGCCATGTCGACCTTCATCGATGATGTGCACGCGTCGAGCTGACCGCCACTGCCGCTCCTCGTGTGCACCCCTGTCCTCCTCGTGTTCCGTCCACTCGTGTTCGTGCCCACCACGTCCACCACGCCCAACGCTCCAACTAGCGCCAACATCACCGTCATCATCATCCCCACCATCGCGATGCAGTGGCGACCCAGGCCGCACATCGCCTCGGTCCTCTCGGTGGAGAAGGCGGCCGTGACCACCACCGCGTTCATGCCGGTGCTGCTGAGCTGCATGTGCAATCCCCACCACAGTCTCCTCGCCATAAATCCGCCTGTCACCGTCACCCCCGCGCCAATCACCATCACCATCAGCTGCTTCCCCTTCCCCTTCCTGCTCATCTGCCGTGTGTTGCGTGATGAGGCGTGCATGCAGAGACTGGGCCAGAGCGTCAAGTGCATTCAGGTTCTCTGCCAACTTCGTGTGCAGAAACGACCGCGACACATCAGGCGGTGGCGACGACACAGCCCCAAATCGTCCGCTCGTGCTTGCACTGCAAACCCTGGCGCCTGTCGTCGAAAGATTGGTCCAGTCTCCTGCTGCCGCTGATCTTGTAGCTGTTTCTTGTATTGCTGCTGCCGTTGCTGAATTCAACGTGGTCTTCGCTTGCGCGCGTGTCTCGTGAGCATCTTGGCGCTGTCGTGACGCTGCGGCCACTGCTACTGACGCCTTCTCGTTGTGCGGGCGCCGCCGTTGCAGTTGGTGCTGCGCTGGCAGTGCCTTCAGAGGCTCAATGCGCACGTGAAGCTGGCCAACCTTCTCGCCGCTGGCGGTGGCGATGTGGTACCACCCGTCAATGCACGTGAGGCCATACAGCAGCGGCTCAAGCTCAACCTGTGCGCGCCCCAGCAGGCGGTCATCACCACCACCACCACCTGCGTTGCCATTTCCACCTCCTCTTCCTCTTCCTCCTCCACCACCCGCACTGCCATCGCCGTCGCTGTCACCATTGTTGAGCGGCAGCTTGCGAGCCCACACCTCAAACACGAGCGCTCCAGAGGTCATGGACGCGTTTGGGTGCGGGCGCGGCAGATACACGCTCACGGTGCGGGTGTGATTCCACAGGGCCTCCTTCCCACCGGCAGCAGGCGAGACCTGCGTCGACACAATCTCATTGCTGGTGCGATATGACACATACACGCCGCATTGCATGCCCTCGCGACGACCGTCACTGCCACCTGTCTCCTTAGCAGCAATGTTCATGTGAGCAACGCTCTCCACAGACACGAGCATGGGGTGTGTGCCAGAGTTGACGATGTGCTCCCTTGGGTGTCCAGGCGTCTGTCCATCACCAGTGTCACCGGTAGCAGCCTGGGATTGTTGATCGCAACCACCACCACGTCCACCGTCGCCGCCACCACGAGCACCAAATCCCACGCGAGCGTTTGGCCCCGGCGGCCCCGACGGCAGCGACAGCAGCTGCTGCTCCGGCAGCACATCCAGGATCACGTGCACGCGCATGCGGGCGTTGAGGAGGTTCGTGGCGTGTGGCTTGATGACGGGGCACAGCTGGCTCAGGGATGTTGTGCCGCGAAGCAAGGGCGCTGTTGTAATAAACGCCGACCCCAGCCACTCCTCTTCCTGCTCCTGTGCACGCGATTGGCCCTGTTCCGGACCATTGTTCTCTTCACCGCCATCACGTGTTGTCATTGTTGTGGCTATCTTCCACAGCTGCACCTCCAGCTGCCGCTGCAATGCTGCGAGCGCCGTTGCCGTGAGCGGGAAGGTGAACACGCCGCGGTGTTGCAGGCTGACAATGGGCAGGCCGTGGCCACTCGTGTCCGCCATGCGCGCCTCTGTGCACTGCAACCGGCCATCAGGCAGCACATACCGGGCAACGTACCGCGTTCTGGTTGCTGCTGTTGCTGCTGCTGATTGTGATGGTGCGCTCTGTGCCTGCTGCTGATGGGTGTGGTGGTGGTGGCGGTGGGAACGGTACGCCGACGCTGGTTCCTGTGTCGTCGTCGTTGTTGTTGTTGTGGTGTTTGACGCATCGGAGGGAAGGTACACATCTTCCACAATCACCTGCACTTGGCACATGTGGCCAGCACCAGCCAGCCATGGGTGAGCAAACGCTGCCGCCACAGGCGTGCGTTCCTCATCCTCATCATCACAGCGACGCCGCCTCGCAGACTGCCCGCGCCCACCAGCACCAGAACCGACATCATGACCTTCTGCCACCACCTCCATCTCCACAGCACCGACAACGCGCCAAGACTGTGCGGTGGGCGGCATTGACGATGTTGATGATGATCGTGGCAGCAGCGAGGAGGATGATGACGCATGCCGCTGCTTGTCATGATGGTGGTGGTGGAAGAGGCGACTGCTGTCCTTATTGGGCAGAGGCGCAGCCATGAGCGGTGTCCACACGTGCTGGGGGAACGCAACAGCAGTGCCATCGCGTTCAAACGATACGGCAATGGGAACACGGCATGCGGCCAGCAGGATGTCTCCCCGCACAAACTCCTTTGTCTGCACGCCAGCCGCCACCGCTGCTGCTGCTGCTGCTGTGGTCTGCTTTGGCGTGCGGGCGGCCGAGTTGTGGCGATGAATGCTGATGCGGGCATTCTCTGGCAGCGCACTCGCCCGCTCCTCTGCACGGTGCCACACCTCCACCACCAGCACGTGCGTGTCTGTGACGAGGTCGCCAGCGCCTGCGTCGCCATGTCTGCGGCCACCACCAGACCGGCGGGCGAGCGAGGACGCGGGGACGGTGCGCGGGCCGAGGTGGAACGTGCAGTGCTCGTCAAACTCAGGGCAGAAGCTGCGGGAAATAACGCCCGTCTCGCACCACTCCGAGCAGCGGCCGCGCTCGTGTGTGCCGGCGGCGGTAAAGGGGATGGTGGCGCCGTGCTGTTCGCCCTGCAGCGGTCGGGCGAGGGAGATGCGCACAACCGCATTCACGCCGGCCTCCTCACACACCTCCAAGGCACGCACGCGCTGCTGTTGCAGCAGGTGTTGCACAGCCGCCTGCAGGCCAGTCAATCTCCTCAAATGCACACGCAGCCGCACCCCGTCCTCGTCGTCCTCCTCCTCCTCATCGTCACCACCACCGCCGCTCGCAAATCCACTTTGCCACTTCTGCCTGCGCCCACCTGCCCTTCTTCCTGCTGCTGTCGGGGCAGCGAGATCATCGGTGATGGTGTGCGCATCAGCGGTGGCAGGGACACACGCGTAGCGGATGGAGACTGTGACATGGCCGATGGGCGACACAGCTGCCGAGGAGAGTGATGCTGCTGCCGTTGGTATCAAGGGCAGGAACCACTGCTGGTGGCCGCAGCATGCACGCACACGCACGCCCTCATCGCCCCCGTCGTCATCTGTCGTCCATCGAGATGCTGATGGCGACGACGATCGTGATTGTGATCGCGATGACACGCGTGTGGCATCCCTGTCGCCACATCGGCCCCCGCTCATGTCATCATCATCAGCATCATCAGCATCGTCATCGTCGTGATGTCGGTGGTGGGTGTGCTCGTGGCGCTGTCGTGATGTGTTCTTGGCCCGTGTGTGTCCACTTGCCTGCACGCATTTGATGAGGTGCTGCAGCTGGGCGGTGGGGAGGGTGGCGCGGCCTTGCAGTGTGTCTGCCACGTTTGGGTAGTAGCAGCGTTGGTACAGGGCAAATCGCATGCTGTGGGGCAGCAGACTGGCGAGCATGGGCTGAATGGTGTCTGGTGCAGCTGTCGTCGCTGTCCAGTTGGTAGTGTGGTTGAGCTCGGGGTTCGGCACACACAACACTGGCTCAGTCCTGCAATGAATAGTATGTGTATGTGTGTTAGTGCGTGTGTGAGGGATGTGCGTGTGTGTGAGGGATGTGTGTGTGTGTGCGTGTGTGAGGGATGGATGTGACAAGGAAAAACAACAAGACACAAGATAATTGCTTTTAGCCAGACACACACACACACACACACACACACACACACACACGCGACAGTGAACCAACCTGGCCTTGCGTAAGAGGAGGCGATGCCTTTGTGCACGATGGTCACTGGCACCACACTCACGACGGCCATCCGTGTCGTTGGCCGTGCGTACCAACGAGTGTACGGTGTCGTGCTCCACAAAACAGTCTGTCTCACCATAGAGCGTTGAAGCAAACAAGTCCAGGTCTGTCGCTCGCTGCACCTCCACCTGAAACATGTGCCGATATACGCGCCGCGTGGCCCCACCATCCACGCCCTCTTCATCGCCACCGTCTCCACCAAAGCCATGCTGCTGCTGCTGCTGCTTGAGCCATGGCGGCGGGTGCACATCTGGCCGTGCATCGATCCGTGGACCGAGCGTGCTGATTCGCGACACCATCAACTCCCCAGCGCCCGAATCAAGCTGCTGCTGCTGCTGCTGCTGCTGCTGCTGCTGCTGCTGCTGCTGCTGTGGTTGTTGCTGCTGTTGCCGTTGTGATAGCTGTTGTCGTACGTCGCTGGCAGCACCTGCAACATCACCACCAGTGTCACGAACGCCAGCCGTGGCGCCACGGTGCGCGTGTGTGCGTGTGATGAGCATCATCTGACGCGACGAGCCCATGGCCACGACCACACGGATGTGTCCAACAACACCGCCGCTCACGGGGTCCACAATCGGCTGGTGGTCGTTGGCAGCAAACACGGGCAGTGTTCCGTCAAGCACGGCGCGGGCCACGGCGGCATCGACAAAGCAGTCGTACAGCGGCTTCGTGCGCACCTTCACCAGACCAAGGAAGGTGTCCTGCGCATCCCTCGCTCCACACCGGTCCCACACCTCCACCGCGCACAGCCCCTGGTGCAGCTGCTCGAGAAAGCCGTGTGTGCGGAGACGAGCAATGGTGTGCTGGTGGTTGAAGGATGGCGTGTTGGTATTCCACTGCACGTCGCTGTGTAAGGGCTCGTGATCGCTGACCACACGCGTCACAACATACAAATTACGCGGCGTTGGCGCTGCCGCTGGGCCACGCGGTGCAATGCCTCGTGCATCCGCCACACTCACCAGCAGGTGATACACAGGCGGGGAGCGACCACCACCACTTGATTGTGCTGCCGCTGCTGCTGCTGTTTGGGTTTCGGAGGAGGGCTGCGGCTGGTGGTCGTTGGAGCCACGGGCCTCTGTGCCATCAGCGGAAAGGGCTGTGGCCTTGCGTGTGTCGTGGTGGTGGTGCCGCTGCGGCGATGCAGGGTGGCTGGCATCCTCAACAACAGAGGTGAGACGGATGCTGAGGGAGAGCGTGCCGAGCGGCTTGCTGCTATGCACCACACTGCCATCGCCATCATTGTCGCCAACAGCACCGTTACTGTCGATGGTGGCGTGCGACGTTGGTTGCAGGCTGGTGACGGGGAGTGTGAATGTGTGGTGCAGTTCGGGTGCACGCAGGACCTCCTCCAGTGGGAACGATGCGAGTCCCACGACATGCAGTTGTGGCGTCGCTTCGCCGTTGCTGCTCCTCTCGCCATCATCGCCATCATCGCCATCGTCACCATCACCGTCATCACAACCCCGAGCACCACCATCATTGTCATCATGGGTGTTGCGGATGTAGAGGCGCCCACGGTGCGTGGTGTTGCGCTGTGGCACCATCACCCGCACGACAACAACACTCCGCAGCCAGCAGCTGACCACCGCATCTGTGAAGGCGAGCGGGGCTGCATCGTGGCAGTCAAACACGACGCGGCCGCGGTGAACGCGCCCCGGCAGCCGCATGTGGTGCAGGGTGCGCCCAGCAGCGTCTGCAGGCTGCAGCGGCACGTTGAGGTCGAGGAAGCACGGGTTACCCTCGTCCATCGCCGTGCATGGCTGACGCAGCGTCATGTCGTGTGCATACACAACAGCGCGGTTTGTTTCCAGGATGCGCACGAGCTTGTGTAGTTGCAGCGGCACCTGGGACTCACTACCACCTGTGACCTCTGCTGCTGCTGGTGGTGGTTTGGTCTTGGAGAGCGGTGGCGATGTGCTGCTGGCAGTGGTGGCGGTCGTAGTGTGATGCCCAGCTGTTGCACCACCACCATCACCCTCTGCGCTCTGCTGCTGCGGATGTTGTTGTCGGCCTTGGGCGAGGCCGTGGGGAGCGCCAGCAGAGGAAGCCGCTGCCATCGCTGTGGTTGCAGCAGCGCCGTTGATGCCGTGCTCGTGTTTCTTTCTTCCACCGCCATCATCACGAGCAGCACGAGTACGAGTCACAGCAGCAACAGTGTCACGTTCACCAGCGACATCCTGACCATCGCCATGCTGCGTGGTGTTGCCATCTTCATCTTCCGCGCCTTCGTCGTCGTATGCGTCGTATAGAAGATCGGCCATCAAGTCGTCGTTGTCCATCACAGAATCACTCGAGTCAAACGTGTTGTCTGCATCCAGCAGCAGTCGGTGCACGCTTGCGCTCACTCCATCCGCACAACCGCCGCCATCATCACCAGCGTACATGGTTCCATGGCCAAGTAGCGCCGCCGTGGCATCGTCAGCAGCATCGTCGACAGCCCCAATATAAGCGTGAAGGGGCGCCGAGTAGGGCGCTGCTGTTGCTGCTGTGGTTGCTGTTGCTTGGTAGGCGTGTTGTTGCTGGTGCATGTGCATGCGAGCTGGCGATGACGATGACGCGTATGGATAGCGTCCAGCGCTCTTGGGAGCTGTGCGGTCATGAGTGTCTGCGACGCCGACGAGTTCGGAATTGAGGTCGTGAATGTCGCGCTGTAACCGCTCGCTCCTCTCAATCAATTGCGACAGCAGATCATCACCGCCATCGTCATCGTCATTGGCGGCAGCACTGAACTCAGGAATGCCCCGCTGTTGCTGGTAATGTTGCTGTTGTAGTTGCTGCTGCTGCTGCTGCTGCTGCTGTCGTTGCTCTTGCTGGTGTTGTTGCTGTTGTAGTCTCTCTTGCTGGTTAAACAGGAGCTGCCTCTTGGTGTCCAGGACCTCACCATCGTCATGACTATCACCATCATCGGTGTCATGGATGTGCAGCTGGGGGATGTTGGAGCGGTTGAGCGGGCTTGCACCATGGCGCCCAACCCGAGGCGTCATGCCTGCAGGCAACGCAAAAATGCACGTGGGCATGCGGAACGTGTGTGCGTGAGTAAGGGAGCATGTGTGCATGTGCATGTGCGAGTGAAGGAAAACAACCGGACAAGCAACATGCACATCCGACCACACGGGTATGTAGGCGTGAGCGTGTCACCTGCTTGCGGCATTGGCGAGCCAAAGGGATCGAAGCTCGTGTGCAGCGGGTGACGTGGCGCCTGGTGATGAACAAGAACAAGGAGTTGAAAAAAAGAGCCGCAGAGGACAAAGGGCACGGGAGGTGGTCAAGCAGTTGAGGGAAGGACGATGAATTGGGTTTAGGACAGTGAGCGCATGGTGTGAGGTAAGCTGGAACAGTAGAGGCAAGGTGAAAGGCAAAACAAGGACTGCTGTGAAGTGCACAAAGTAAAGCGCTGGGGGGGGGCAACGCACGTGTTCTGGGTGGATTGGAATCTGGGACCGACGCGCAACAACATGCTTGTTTGGCGATCCTGTTGTGTGTGTATGTATGTGTGTGTGTGTGTGTGTGTGTGTGTGTGTGTGTGTGTGTGTGTGTGTGTGTGTGTGTGTGTGTGTGAGTGAGGACGGCTTGGGACCACTGGTGACAGACAGACAGACACACACACACACACACGGACCTTGTGGTTCAATGCTGGTGAGGAGTTGGATGCGCACGTGTATTTCGGCAACCTGAATGGCGTTATCACATGCGGTGAGGGTTTCAGCAAGGAACAAGAACAGCAAGAGCAACAAGCAAATAACAGCAGCAGCAACAACAAGAGCAACAGCTCAGCCCTAACACGCCGCCACGACAGCACATAATAATACCTTGTGCATGTCGGCGGTCATGACGGGACACCAGCGCTCAACAGGTTTGCGGTCCAGCTGCATTGGCGCTTTCAACTCCGCCCGACCCAGCACAACTGGCGGAGTGCGTACAGAGCGTGTGTGATGTGATGTGATGTGAGCCATACAGGAAGCACACAGCACAGACAAGTCGAAACGTGAGGGGATAAAACGGTGATGATGACGACGTGGGACGAGCAGGAGCGCATGCATATGATCATAACGTGTGTGAGAAGGCAACCTCTGTTGTTGTTGTTGTTGACATGTGTGGCCATGCAGCCAAGCGGAACGCAGGCAATGAACACCGAAAACCAACACAACGCAGCCAGCGCCATCATCCCCGCCCACCTCGCTTGATGCTGTCTGCGACGTCAAAGCCGATCCACGCCATATCTGCCAGGTACTGCATGAGCTGGGGTTTGCCGCATCGCACGGGGAAGACTGCCGTCGTGTCCACGTATGTTTTGGAGGGCGGGTTCTGCTTTGCAGCTTGCAGCCGCTGCCTGTTCTTGCCGCGTGTCTTGTTTGTCACCACCTTGGGACTGAGGACGCAGCAACGAAGCAGACGCACGGATGCAGACGCACACGTAAGAAAAGGTGCGTATGTGTGTGTGTGTGTGTATGTGTGTGGGTAAATAGTTCAGTGTGCCGTGCAAGGTGACCAAAGCAAGCATGAGAGGGGGCCTGGTGGGCGACGTACCTGAACGTTGTTGGGGCTTGTGGGTCGCCCCACCAAGCGAGGCTGACAGTGAAGCGGCGGGGCGGGTCACGCATGGCCCATGCGATCTGATCCACCGTGACAACAATTCGGGCTTGAACCGGGCCCTGTTGTGGATACCCAAAGGAGTTGTTGGTGAGGGTAGATGGACGGCAGGGGCAGAGAGGGAGAGAGAGAGCGTGTGTGTTGCGTTGCGTGTGTGTGTGTGTGTGTGTGTCACACAGAGACCACACAGAGAGCACACAGAGAGCACACAGAGAGCACACACACTCGCACACACTCGCACACGCACACCCCTTACCTTGACGGCTGGAGGCAAGGATGTCCCTTGTTGCATGCCAACTTTTCGATGTCGGTGTTGAGGTTGCTGTGGCTGATGCTGTGGCTGGGCTGAGCGCACAGGCAAGCGGGAACCCTTCTTCCCACCACCACCGCCACCACCACCGTCACCCGCACTCGTGGTCGTCTTCCTCATCGTTTGTCGCTGTTGTGTGTGGTTGTGAGAATAACGGCTGATGAATTTCACGTCTGCACGTTTCGCACACACAAATCACACACACACGCACGCACGCACGCTCACACGAGCATGACAGCTGCGCCTGTGACGTGTGCGTTCCTGGCGAGGGCGGCGAGCTTGCTGCTGGCAGAGGGCGGTGGGGCAGAGATGGCACGGCACATGCTGGCGCCGCTCGGGCACATGGTGGAGGAGAGTGCGGAGAAGGACGAGGAGAGTGCTTCCAAAAGCAAGGCAGCCAAGAAGAACAAGAAGAAAGGCAAGAAGCATCAGCAGCAAAGCGGTGGGGGAGGTGGTGATGGTGGTGCAAAGGAGCACACGCGCACGGGTTGGCTCAGCGCATCAATACCAGCACCAACACCGTCACCAACACCAGCACCAGCACGAGCACTCGTGTCAACTGTGGGAAGGGAAACCATGGCGAGTAGCAGAGGTGACAACTCAGATGCGGGCGCCTCGACCACGGCACAATTATTTGCAGCGATGTCTGCGAAGGGGGACTGTGCGCTTCATGGCGACGCGAAGCAGCAGTTCTGCCAAAGATGTGGGTCCGTCTTTGCAGCGCACCCGCCCCGGTGTGTACGAGCACGCCGGCGCCACCAAGCCACGCCTGTCGTGAAGGTTGTGTGCTCGCAGTGCGGAATGCGGTGCTGGCAAGGCAGAGCGCCACGCACAGCAAGGCGAATTCTGCGTCGCGGCAACAAGGCGGCCGCTGCGAGCGTCAAGCTTGCGGCGGCAAAAGGAACACACGCGCCTGCAACAACTGGCGCCAGTAATAATGGCCAGCTTCAAGCCGGCGCTGCAGCGCTGCAGCATGACCCGAGCGTGACGCACCCGTCCCCAGCTGACAAGCCCACACCAAGATCAGAACAGCGGCAACAACAACCGGTGTCAAGCAAGGCGGCCACGAAGAAAGACAGGAAGCGGCAGGAACGCAACAAGCAGAAGTTAGCTCTGAAGCAGTTGCTGGGACAAGCCGTCGCCAAGGAACAGCAACAACAAGGCGGCAAGAACGGCAAAGGAAAGAACAAGAAAAAGAAGAAGAAGAAAGGTGGCGGTGGCGGTCAGGGCTTGACCCTGGCGGATGTGTTGCAGTCGTGCTGAGTGGAGCGCATGGCTGAAGGTGTGTTGGTGGTGGTGGTGGTGTTGGGGGTTTAGGAGAGGTTGGCAGTGGTGTGTGTGTGTGTGTGTGTGTTGCTGTGTGTGTGTGTGTGTTGCTGCGTGTGAGTTGTATTCAGAAGCCGGCTAGGCGGTTGCATTTATTGGTTTGAGGCCTTCATCGAAGAGGACTTCATCTTGCTTAAACAGACAGAATCACTGAGGTAGACACGAGCGGGGTGGTGTTGAAGACGAAAGACGACGGTCGACGAGGAACACACACACACACACACACACACACATACACCACTATTGACATAGTCATCATCACCATCATCACCATCATCATCATCATTCGTTCATCATCATCATCATCATGGTCATGCTGCCCACGACTTGAACATGCCGCGTGGGTTTGCCGAGCGCTTGGTGCCGAGCGTGCTTGCCGAGCGCAGCTCCTTGATGCTGTCGTACATGTCGTCAATTCTCTCGCGGTTGACTTGGTCAAAGATGAGGCGACGGTCCCCCGCCAGCTTGAACGCCAGATCCACGCTCGTCTTCGCCCACTGCTTCTTGCGGTGCTGGAAGAGCGTGGAGAGCACCCTGACAATGGCGTCCAGCCGCTCACGCTTCTCGGCGTCTGTCGGCACATACTGGGTGATCTCCATGCCCAGGAGGATGTCGCTCTGCTTGGGGAAGGCCGTGTCCAGCTGCTCAATGGCCTCGTGCGCCACCTTGGCCGCCTGCGCAAACTGGTACGTGTCGTCTGTGTTGAGGCGGTGGCACGTCACGTGGTACAGCACCATCGTGCGCAGCTGGAACGTGTGCTTGTCAGAGAAAGCGTCCATGTTGCGGTGCGCGAGTGAGAAGATGTCGCGATACGCCGCCATGCTGGCCGGGTTGCCCTGGCGGCGGGACGCCAGCGCGTCCAGCTTCTGCAGCAGCGGAAAGAACTCCTCGCTCGTGTCCCTGCGCAGGTCTGTCTCCATGAGTTTGCACAGCACCGGCGCTGCCTTGGGGAACTTCCTGTCGTCCAACAGCAGCGTGTTGAGCTTCTTCAGCAGCACCTTTCTCTTCTCCGCCTCTGTCGCTTCCAGTTTCGCTGGCTCTGTCGTTGCTGGTTCTGCCTGCTTTTGTTTGGTCTCTGCTTCTGCATCGCTAGCGGTGCTGGTGTCGGGTGATGGCTCCAGCTTCTTATCCTCCGCCTTTGCCGGAGCATCAGACCCCGTCGGTGAGCTTGAAGACGCAGCAT
>NW_004754909.1:155784-158284 GCF_000188695.1 Salpingoeca rosetta | reverse complement strand
TGGCACGTGGTGTAGGCGTGCTGCATGCTGCATTGCATTGTTGAGGTACACGGGCGAAGATCCCCCTCCCATCCACGCCTCATACCATCCACTATCACCATCACCACTCAACACAACCCACTCAACATCAATGCCACTGCGGCAATCAGGAAGTGCGGAAGGTCAAGTCAATGCAGATGTTCCGGAAACCCGTGGAGGCCGCGCAGCAGGGCGACAGGCTCGGTGCGTTGGTGCGTTGGTGCGTTGGTGCGTCAGCTGGTGGGATGGTGGTGGTGTAGGTGGAGACATTTACTCACATGTTCACGCATACACACACACACACACACACTCTCTCTCTCTTTCACACACATCTTCACGCACACACTTGCAGGCCTGTGCGTGACGCAATTTGACCCAAAGTTAATGGAGAGGGGCGTGGTCTGCTCGCCAGGCGCCATGCCGCCCATGAAACGTAAGATATTCAACACATGCGCATTCCTACCACCCCCTTTGCACTCACCCCTTTCCACCTCACGTCTTTACACATGCTCACGCGTGTGCACCGCTCGTCGTCCCCCCTTTCTCTCGTTACGCGTCCAGTGTTTCTTGCGTCAGTGCAGCGCATTTCGTTTTACCGGCAGGCGATTCGGTCCAGAGACAAATTCCACATCTCCATCGGCCACCAGACCGTCACCGCCTCCATCCTCGCCCTCTTCTCCCCGCTCGACACAACACGTGCGTGTGATGGTGTCTGTGTGTTTGAAGTTGTGGCAGCTGTGTGATGTCGTCGTCGTCGTCGTCGTCGTCGTGATGCTGCTCATCATCGTGCATGGCGTTCGCAATCGCTTCGTTTACACGCGCATCTCCTTTCCTTCTCAACCATGCACTCCACCTCATTGCTCCTCACCCCCCTTCCTTTTCCTTCCCCTTCCTTTTCCTTCCTTCTTCACCCCCTTCCCCCCCCAAAAAACCCCTCAGGCCCAGTGTCCGGCATTGATGATGATGACGACGGCTTCGACTACGATCAGGAGTTTGAGTACAACGACGAATGGGACACATCGACCAACCGCATGGTGCGATGGAGCAGCCCTGCACCTATTGTCATCGTGGTTGGTGGTGTTGGTGTCAATGACGAGGAAAAGGAGCTTTCCCCTATCCCCCATATCATCATGACGTCTCACGATCGCATAACCTGTTTTCTCCACGCATGCCTGCAGCTGTGTGTGCTTGAACTGCAGAGCGAGATTTGCGCGCGGCCAAACTCGCTGTTCATCGGCTCACGACTCGACACGGACATACACGCAAACACGGTCGGTGCTGCGCTGTGGGCAACGTCAAGGGGGTGAAGGGAGAGAGCATGAAGCGGGGTGGAGACAGGCAGAGGGCGAAGACATTGCAGTGGTCACTGTACTTCACGTCTCATTGGAGCAACCGTGCGCAACCATGTGCAAACATGTGTTCACAATCACCCCCGCCCTCCCCAACACACCAAATACACATACACTGCAGTGCCGGCTGGCGTTCTCTGGGCGGGTGCGCCGCTCATGCACAGAACGCGAGAGAGATGAATTCCTCAAACACACGCGCGTGTGCAAACTCAAACACAGGCACGGCGTTGTCGACAGGTGTGACAGCAGTGGTGGTGGTGCTCGCGTGCCGGGTTGTACGAGTCGTTGCTGTGGACTGTGTGTCATGTCACGCGACAACATGTGCGCGTACACATCTGTGTTGCCCCTTGTAACCTGCCACCACCGCCGCCGCCACCACCACCTCACCATTCTCACCACCACCATCACCATCACGACCACCATTGGCAGGATGCAAGATGAGCGGACGCTGGTGTGCGACGGGTTCTTCAAGAAGGGCGCCACGATGGACGCGTTCCTTGGCCGCCGCGTACAGCTGAGCACAGGGGAGGAGGCAGATATCACGGGCGCTTTCGGCAAGAGCGGCAAGTTCAAGGTGGCGGTGGTTGGCGATGGGCTGAAGGACACGACGGTAGCGCGGCTGCAGGCTGCTGCTGACAGGAAGAAGGCGAGGAAGAAGGCTGCCAAGGGCAAGGCGCCAACAGCAACAGTTGCAACAACCCGTGCTGGTGGTGATGGTGGTGGTGATGGAGACGAGGATGAGGGCCCCATTGGGGTGACGCTGACGTTCAAACGGATGGTCTTTGACAAGGAAGCGTCCATGGTCCAATGACACACGCGTGTGTTGTGTTGTGTTGTGTTGTGACGCGTTGTGTTGTGTGTTGTGTTGTGTTGTGTGTGTGCGCGCGCTATTGGCTGGGTTGTAGGGCTGCTGTGTTCATTGTTGTTGTCAATTAATACAAGGACAGAGATGGAGAGAGAAGCTGAACAACAGGGGTTGATGTACACACAGCAATGGCATGCGCACAGCGAGGGAGGCAGGGAGACAGAAAGCGGCCATGTGGATGAGACACAAGAACACCACACATCACAGACACACAGACACACAGACACACACACATACACACACACACACACACACACACACAGACACA
>NW_004754909.1:152745-155684 GCF_000188695.1 Salpingoeca rosetta | reverse complement strand
CGTTAGTGTATTGAGATCAGTACCATGTACTATCGGTATAAAAGAGACATGGAGAAACAAATGATGACTGTGCACGTGTGTGTGTACCCTATGTGAAGTGTGGTTGTGCCCCAATCCCACCGCTTGCGCGGTGTGTCCGATAACGATGCTCACACCCTGGTGCAAGGTCGCCGGGGGGATAAAAGAGATATCCCTCACCCGATCTACTGTGGTGGTCAAAGTAGTCTTACATACAAATGGTCTGTGACTACATTCATAGGGGTGACGAGAAGATGTTGGCGCTAGTCTCCGGAGTGCGTGCGAGGGTGTTCATGCCACACACACACACACACACACACACACACACACACACACACACACACACACACACACACACACACACACACACACACACACACACACACACACACACACACACACACACACACACACACACGAGGAGAGCACCTTCTGGGTATGTGTAGGTGCCTTTGCCGTGCATCTCGTTGTCCACCCATTCGCCCTTGAACTTGCTCCCATCCTTCCACTGTTGTGTTGTGTGTAGTGCAGAGCAGGGCGTGAGTGCAAACAATGGACAACGTCGACGACCACCACATACACCACACCACACACACACACACACACACACACACATACATACCTCGTGGGCGTGCGCCCCTTGCCTGTGTAGCTCCCTGATCTTTGGCATCGTTGGTGGGTGTGCTGCCTCAACTGGCTCAACTGCCTCAACTGCTGATCTTGCTTGGCAACGCGAATGCAAACACAGCACTTTTTCGCCTGCAAACCAACAAGCAACAGAGTGAACTTGGCTCACATCAACTCACATCAACTCAGCTCACCACCCTTTCCTCGCTCACGTTTGAGGCAAGACGATGCCGATCACCAAGGTTGAGGTGCTTGGACTGCGGAATGATCCGCTCTTCCACACAGCACGCCACGCAGCAAAGGTGATCAGTGGCGTGGTGAATGTTGGTGTGTGTGGTGTGTGTGCGTGTGTGCTTGTGTGTGTGTGTGTGTGTGTGTGTGTGTGTGTGTGTGTGTGTGCTTGTGTGTGTGTGTGTGTGTGTGTGTGTGCATCCTGCGTCGTTGGCATCCTGCACCGTGTACATCCTGCGTCGTGTGCATCCTGCAACGTGTGCATCCCATGGGTACGTCTCCATCGTGATCCTCACCGCCTTCCACGCTTGGTTCTTGCTAAGTTCTTGGAGACGGAGCGCAAGCGCGACTTTGATGTCACATGCACGGATCTGAACGAACTGGACTGGCAAATGGCAAAGACAGAACACAAGCAGGTGCGTCGCACAGTGTTTCGCTGTATGAGTTGGTCATGAGTGGCCATGTGTGTGTGTGGATGAGGTGCATGTTGCTGTGGTGTGGCATCCTTCATATTCTTTGGTGCTGTGCGCCCCTCACGTGCCCATGCGTGCATGTGCAGTTGCAACCTCATGCCAGCACCTTTGAGGAGGATGTGCTGGTGAAGGTCGATGGCAAGGTGCTCGACTCTGTGGAGAGTCTTCTCCACACCGCACACAACGCTGGCTACGAATCCCCGTACGTGCAATGCAGCCCGTATGCGTGCGCGCGCGCGCGCGTGTGTGTGTGTGTGTGCGCGCGCGCGTGTGTGTGTGTACCTGCGTGTGTGTGTGTGTGTACATGCGTGTGTGTGTGTGTGTGTGCATGCGTGTGCGCGTGTGCCTGTCTGCCTGTGTGTGCACTTTCTCGACAGCAGCGCCGTGCCTCTCACTGTATGTTTACACCGGCTCTTCACTTCCAACACTGCAACAGAGACGATGTTGACTTTGAGAAGGAGGCGCTTGACTTTGAGACGGCATATCGCGCCAACAGCGGCCATGACTTTGTCTACTTTGACCTCACACACGGCGACCAGGAGCTCGGCCGCATCGTCTTTGAGGTGCGTGTGCGTGTGGATGGATGGGGGGGGGGGGCGAACACGCAGACACACGCAGTATTGCTAGCCACCTTCATTGTCGTCGTCATTATCATCATCATCATATCTTGTTGTGCTCACACCTCGTGACTGCCACGCCACCCATCGTGCCTTCCGTCTGCATTGGTACCAGCTCTTCAGCAACAAGCTGCCGAAGACTTGCGAGAACTTCAAGGCCATTTGCGTCGGCGACCACAAGAGCAAGAACAAGACCTACGAAGGTGCCTTCGTGTATGCAAGTTGGCGTGTCACAAACAAACAGCCACGGTTTGCTCAGTGTCCTTTTACATCACAACACACACACATGGGTTCATCTTACCGTATCCATGTGTGTGCACGCGGTTGCTTGCAGGCAAGCCGCTGACCTACAAGGACACGCTGCTGCACCGGATTCAGAAGTACGGCTGGGTGCAGGGCGGTGACATCTTCACAGGCGCAGGCGACCACGGTGTGTGTCGGATGTGTGTTGAAGTGCATGTATGTGTGTGCGTGTGCATGTATGTGTGTGTGTACGCGCGTGTGTGTGTGCGTGTGCATGTGTGTGTGTCTGTGTGCGTCACTGTAGCATTGGACCGTTTCACACAACCTCCTACTTTTCATCACACCACCACCTCACCATCTCCTCACCACCACCCACTACCTCAGGCGAGTCAATCTACGGGGAGACGTTTGCGGATGAGAGCTTCAGCGTGAACCACAGCAAGCGCGGCATCCTGGCGATGGCGAACAACGGCCTGCACACCAACTCCTCACAGTTCTTCATCGCATTCAGGGCCCTCGAGTGGATGAACACCAGATATGTCGCCTTTGGGTGAGTACGGCTGCCTTGCGTGGAGAGGGGGGGGGGGGTTAGGGGGTTGACAGTGAATCGTGAAGCGTGAATGTGAAGCGTGAATGTGAAGCGTGAACGTGAAGCGTGAGATCAACGTACCTCTCACACATCTGACACACACACACACACACACACACACACACGCACACACGCACACAC
>NW_004754909.1:138269-152645 GCF_000188695.1 Salpingoeca rosetta | reverse complement strand
CACACACACACACACACACACACACACACACACACACACACACACACACACACACACACACACACACACACACACACACACACACACACACACACCAACTGCACTGCAGGCAAGTGTACCGTGGGAGCGCTGTGCTGGCAGCTGTGGAGGCGTGTGAGACGTTCAACCAGCGGCCCCTCAAACCGCTCAAGATCACCGCCTGCGGCCTCTTCGACGAGCCATAGGCCAATAAACCATATTGGGCTAGAAATAGGACACCAGTGGAAGTGCGCGCACACAAAGCAAAGCAAAGCAAACGCACACACGAAGACACACAATCCCCCCACTGTCGTGCGTCCCCACCACACACCTCCATCGAAGCTTGCGACCGAGGAAGGCAATCGTACACGCGCGCGAACACACACACACACACATACACACACACACACATACACACACACGGCAGACAGCAGCAATACCGCTGCCACACAAAGACGAAGCAACCAGCAAGGATGTCCGAGCCGCAGGATGAGGTGGAGGTGGATCTGGAAGCATTTGCAGAGGCAGACGAGGCAAGGATGAACGAGGACGACGGTAGTGAGGGCGATGGCGATGACGGAGAAGAGGAGGATGAGGAGGACGAAGATGCAGAGGGTGATGAGGATGATGAGGAGGAGGACGATGAAGATGAGGAAGGGGCTGACGAAGACGAAGATGAGGAGGACGATGAAGAGGAGGAGGACGAGGATGACGAGGAAGATGAGGCGGACGCGTCTCAGGTGTCAGAGGCCACGCCTCGCGCCGTAGCACAGGTCCCGCCCAGTGACGACACACAGTGGCAATCAACAGAGGAGTTTGCAACCAGTCCAGGCAAGGAGGCCATGCAGACTGGCGATGAGGAAGAGGAGGATGAAGATGAAGAAGACGAAGAAGGAGACGAGGAAGAGGAAGGCGATGAGGAGGAAGAGGACGAGGAAGACGAAGAGGAGGGGGAGGAAGAAGACGAAGACGAAGATGAAGAAGACGAAGAAGAGGACGAGGAAGAGGAAGGTGACGAGGAGGAAGAGGAGGACGAAGAAGCAGAGGATGAAGCTGAGGAAGAGGGCACAGAGGCCACAGCGAACGGCCAACAAGAAGCGGCGTCAGCTTCCACAGCCACTGGCATTTCCGCAATCAAGACCAACAGCACGAGCAAGGCAGCGTCCGAGTCAGCGGGCAAGGCCCAGGATGCGTCTGCTGCTGTGCCGACGGTGTCCAACGCCAACTTGAAGAAGGCGAGCAAACGGTCGTCCAGCCGTCGGAGTACGAGCACGCGCCCCACCACGCCCGCCGCGTCCGCCACCGCCACCAAACCAGTCGCGAGCAGTGGCAGCAGCGCACAGAAGCGGCGATCCGGCACAGCGTCATCCACAGTGAGTTGTGCTGTGCTCTGTGTGTGTGTGTGTGCGTGTGTGGTATGTGTGCGTGTGTGTGTGTGTGTGTGTGTGTGTGTGTGTGTGTGTGTGTGTGTGTGTGTGTGTGTGTGTGTGTGTGTGTGTGTGTGTGTGTGTGTGTGTGGTATGTGTTTGGTTGTGCTGCACTGTGCAGCTCACTTTCACTTGTAAACGCATTTCAGGCTGGCGCCAAGAAAGCAACAGTATCACGCACAACAGGTGAGCATGCATGCGTGCGGAACTCTATGCGTATGTGAAGTCCACGCCTTGCGCTTCGTGTTATCATGTTCCCGATGGTTTTGACTGATATCGGCTCACGGCCCACTGCCTGCCTCCGCACGCAGCGCGGAGGAGAAACAAGGACGAAGGGTGGAAGGGCAGATACCGTGTGCTCAAGGAGAAGATGCGTACACTCGTCTACGTAAGGCTGCACGGCATGATGGGGGAGATGTGTTGCGTGTCTGCGTGTATGTTTGTGTGCTGTGTGTGCGTGTGTGCTGTGTGTGTGCTGTGTGTGCGTGTGTGCTGTGTGTGTGCTGTGTGTGTTTGCTTGTTTGTTTGTTTGTGTGTGTGTTTGTTTGTTTGTTTGTTTGTTTGTTTGTTTGTTTGTTCGTTTGTTTGTATGTTTGTATGTGTACCTATTCTGTGTCTCTCATCCTCATGCTTCTTATTTCGCGTCTGTGTGCGTGTGAATGCGTCCTGTAGGCACAAGAGGCGCTGCTTGAAGATCTGCAGTTGGCACAGGCCTACATCGGCCGCCTTTATCAGGAGAGGGAGTGAGTTGACACGAGAGGGACAGCTAGTTCGTGTGCGCATGTGTGCGCGTGTACAAGAGCTAGTTCGTGTGCGCATGTGTGCGCGTGCATGTATGCATGCCTGTAGATGCGTGTTGACACCATTGAGAACGCCAACCCTAACTTCCTACTTCCTACTTCCCCTTGTGCCTTGCGTCAACACGACGCGTCGCATCAGCTATCTGCTTGAGAAGTTGAGTAAAGTGGAGGCGGCGCCGGAATCGCACGATTCGAGTGACGACGACTTTGCCGCCACCACCCCAGCAAGCAAGGTACGTATCGTGTATGTTGTGTGTATTGTGTGTGTGTGTGTGTGTTTGTTGTGTGTATCGTGTGTGCGTGTGCTTGTATTGTGTGTATTGTGTGTGTGTATCGTGTGTGTGTGTGTGTCTGTTTGTGTACGGCTCTTCTTCATGGCTTCTCTTCTTGTTGATTTCATCGCATGTTTGTTTCACTTCACCGTTTTACTCACGGCATGTGGATCTGCTTGCCTCGTGCGCCTGCCGCTGTTCAGAAGAAGCCGCAGTCGAAAGCGTACGTGCACGCATGATGACACCAACCCTGTGCCATGTCCATTGCTTGCATTGACACTATCTTGCCATTCCCCTCCCCTCACTGACTCATGCGATCACTCACAATCACTTGTCGTCTCCTGAACATCGTGTGCTGACAGGAAACGAAAGCGCACCTCTGCTGCCACCACTGACAAAAAGGCGAAAACATCCTCGTGACACACACGCACGCAGGCACACGTGTTGTTGGCCTCGATGTTTGCGTACGCTTGTTACACGCTGAGTCGATGTGTGTGAATGTGTGTGTGTCTGTGTCTGTGTGAATGTGTGAATGTGTGTGTGTGTGTGCTCTGGGCTTTGTTTGTTTGTATGACTTTGTGTACTTGGCAGTCATGCAACGCGTGAGAGACAAGGGACAAAACTATTCCAATGAACACGAGAACGAGCGAACACTATGCAAATCAATCACTCACTACATTGCAAAACGAAAACAGACAAAGAAAGCAGAGGGCGGAACCAAACAAAACCCACACGCGTACACACACACACACACACATGCAAGAAGAGCGACATTTGAGCAAGCAACCAAAGCTGTGCAGTGCATGCTGCTCTGCCTGTTCCTCTGGATGGCGGCAGCAGCTCACGGGATGTGCTCTGGGTGGCGCGGGTACGGAATGACATCGCGAATGTTCTCCATGCCCGTCACAAGCATGATCTGGGGCGTTGGTGGGACACAACAAAGGGGGAGGGAGGGTGTGAGTTGTGTAAGTTTGAACAAAGTTGCTTGCATGCAAGAGCACCACCGTAAGCAAGCCGCCAAACGCAATTTCCCAACAACCCACACCACAACCCACAACCCACACCTCCACCACCACCACCTCCACCACCACCATCAACCAATCACCACGCGTGACCACGGATCACACTCGACGTACGAGGCGCTCAAAGCCGAGGCCGAAACCGGAGTGCGGCACGGTGCCGAAGCGGCGGAGGTCGAGGTACCACTCGTAGTCGCTCTCGTCGAGTCCGGCCTCCTGCAGACGGCGGCGCAGCACGTCAAGCCGCTCCTCGCGCTGACTCCCGCCAACGAGCTCTCCAATCTGATGCACGCGATGGAGTATGTGTGTGTGTATGTGTGTGTATGTGCGTGAGTATGTGTGTGAGTATGTGTGTGTGTGTGTGAGTGAGTTGTGTGTGTGTGTGTGTGTGTGTGTGTGTGTGTGTGTGTGTGTGTAGTCCTTGGACACGGGGGGAATTAAAGGGTAGATCTATACGGCGAATCCGAATGCCCGGTTACAGCGGACTAGCGGGAAATCGCCGGCTCGGCTCTCCGTGGCTGCCCCGCCAAGTGAGAAGACCAACGACGTAGATGTTGCGACCACATAGATAACATTACATATATTGCCTATTCACGTGTGTGTGTGTGTGTGTGTGTGTGTGTGTGTGTGTGTGTGTGTGTGTGTGTGTGTGTGTCAACTATCTGAAATGACAAGGAAGCACCAACAACCACAACCACAGCAGCAACCCCTTCTGTCTCTGTCCTCGGGTGGAGCTGGCGTGTGTACCTTGGGCACGAGAATGTCCATTGCTGCGACGGAATCAAACTCGTCGTGCGTCTCGCGCATGTAAAACGCCTGCAGAAGAACACACGCGGCGAAGCAAAAGGCACGTGAGAGAATGCACATGACGACAACGAACAACCAGTTGTCACCACCACCAACAGCAGGACGAGGCGTGAGCTTGCGCTGACCTTGATCTCCTTCGGGTAGTTGTAGAGGATGACGGGGCCCTTGTAGATGTGCTCGGTCAGGTACCGCTCGTGCTCCGTCGCAAGGTCAATTCGCTCACCTGCAGAGGCCGTGGTGTGACGGTGAGGCAGGGTGGGGAGGGAGGGAGGGAGTTGACAGGGTGATACTTACACACGCACACACACATGCACACACACAGACACACACACACACACACACACACACACACATGCACACACACAGCTGCTGCTGCCGTACCGACTGGGATCTCAAAGAGCGATTTCTTGCCGGCCTTCTCCTCGTCAGTCTTGGACTCAAATGCAGCCTGCAGCTCAAGCAGCTGCTTCACCGCATCTGCACAGTTGAGAGGAGACAAGACGTTTGCATGGATATGTGCAAACACATGCGTGTAAGAAACGTGTCACAGGAGTTGTCACATCCTCTGCACTACCCAAGGTCGCGCTTGCATCACCTCTTCACTACCGACACACCACTGACTGACCCTTGTACTCGACGCGAGCAAACTGCTTGGCGGTGAGCTCCGTGACGCGATCAATGACGGTCTTGTCGACGAACTTGGCGAAAAAGTCGAGGTCCGCACGGCAGTTGTCCAGCACATACTGGCAACAGTATCGCACATAGTCCTCCGCACACTGGTGACAGGAGTGAGGGGAGGGGGGAGGGGCGCAGGGAAGGTGGTGGTGTGGGGATGGACGGCAAAACGGGGGACAGAGGCACGCAGGCGTGAGCGTGAATGTGTTTGTGGAAACAAGGAAACATGGAAGCATGTGCAAGTTGGAGCACAACAATAAACAAGCGATAAGAAGCAACACATCAACACGTACGTCCATGCAGCCTGTGAGGTCGCAGAAAGCAATCTCGGGCTCAATCATCCAAAACTCAGCAAGATGCCTGAAGGCACAGAACACAGGACAGGCAGGAAACATCAGCAACATATGGTGGTGATAGCGATGGTGGTGGTGTTAGAATGGAAGTTCTTCCAGCGCAAGCAATCTCATTCTGGCAGTGCGAACCTGGTGGTGTTGGAGTTCTCTGCGCGGAAGGTGGGCCCAAACGTGTAGATGTTGCCCATCGAACACGCATACGACTCGCCCTGCAGCTGCCCAGAGACAGTCAGGTACGCAGCCCGCTTGAAAAAGTCCTGTTGTTGTTGTTGTTGTGGTGGTGGTGGTGTACAGTGATGAGCAGCTGTGAGGGAAGCACGCGAGTGTGCACAGGATGGAGAAGAAGGCATGCGCCACAGACACCGCAAACCTGAGCTCGAAAACGCAAACAAAGCGGCAGTCAAGCAGTGCTGCCGCACCTTTGTAAAGTCAAACTGCTTGTCCTCTGTGCGCGGGATGCCGTCGCGTGCGAGGACGCGCTCCTTGATGGCCGCGAGCGCCGCCCGCTTCTCCTGCAGCACTGCATCCGCCGCCTGGGCATGGAAAGTGGTGGTGATGAGAGGTGGAGATACGTGTTGGTGGGTTGAGATACGTGGCGGTAGGTGGTAGGTGGAGACAGGCGGGATGAGGGCGTAGTAAGCGACACAGGGAGCAGCACAGCGAGTCATGTTTAACGGCGTTGCAGTTGTTCGTGCCAGTAGCGGTGGAGAATTGCGCATGTGGTACCTTGATGGTCTTCTTGTTGCGCTTTGCATCGCGCATCTCCTGCACGGCCGCCTCTTGCTCGGCCACGGCATCCTCTGGCAAGCCAGGCGGTTGGGGGGTGATGGTGAGTTGCAGGGAAGAGGGTGGTGTCATGTGTATTGCACAACAGTGCAGTAGAGAACACACACACACACACACATACACACACACACACACAAAGTCGCAGACACACATAAACACACACTTACATACACGTGTACACACAGACTCGCATACACACGTGCACACACCTGCTGCCTTGACCTCCTCGTCGGATGGGAGCGGCGTCTCGAGGACCTTCTCGGCCTTGGAGAAGAGGGTGGTGACCTGGAACATCTCGCCAGCTCCCTCGCAGTCGCTCGCCGTGATCAGCGGCGTGTGCAGGTACATGAACCCGTTGTCGCTGAAGAAGCGGTGCGTGGCCTGTGCCAGCGCGTTGCGCACGCGAGCCACAGCGGAAATGATGTTGGTGCGCGCGCGGAGGTGGCAGTGCTTGCGGAGAACCTCCAGCGGGATGCGCGCCTTGGCAATCGGGTAGCTGCCCTCAATCAGGCCAGAGTGCACAACCTCCTCAATGTCAAGCTCAAACTTCTGCTCCTTGCCCTCTGGAGCCTTTACAATCTGCACAAGAGCACAAAGAAAAGCACAGCGCCGTGAGACAGACAAGGGGAATGTAGTTCAAGCGTGTGGGCGCGAGGCGTATGAACACTGCCCATCCAACAAGGCTGCAAGGCTTCCGACGCCAAGCACGCTACCTTGCCGCGAAGCAGGACGGAAGCGCCGGTCTTGGTGAGGGGCTTGTACAGCTTGATGGCCTCCTCGTCGCTCTCGTCAACCTTGCGCTTGCACTGCAGGTTTCCAGGGCACGAGCCATCGTTCACTTCAAGGAAGAACAGCGTGCCCTTCTCAGCAGCGCGACCTTGAGAAAAGGATAACCAGCAGCAAGGGAAAGGATGGATGAAAGTGGTTGTGTGGGAGCGTGAGGGGAAGAGTGGTTACGTTGGAGCGTGAGGTCGAAAGGGGTGTGGAATGAACGGCCAGAACAGGCAACACAGACGCAGGCGCAATCACACACCTACAACGCACCTTTCTTGACCCAGCCGCCGACGGTGATGGTCTGCCCAAGGAACGACTCCCACTTCTCTTGCACCTCGGAGGCGTACATGCGACCGTCGATGCCGTACGCCTTCTTGGTCGACGTCACAGCCAGCCGCTGCACCTCTTGCTCAAGCTTCGCCTCAGACATGGTCGTGGGATGGTGTGTGCGTGATGGTGTGAGTGTGTGGAGGGGAGGATGAATGGTTATGCTGCGTGGTGTGGTGGTTTGGTTTGGTCGTGGCATGTGTTACACTGGCCCACAAATATGACACGGACCTATAAAAAGAAGAAACACCCAAAGTTTTGTGTGTGTGTTTGTGTGTGTCTGTGTGTGTCTGTGTGTGTGTGTGTGTGTGTGTGTGTGTGTGTGTGAGTGAGTGTGTGTGTGTGTGTGAGTGAGTGTGTCTGTGTGTGTGTGTGTGTGTGTGTGTCGTTTGCTCTCTAAGGAAGTCTCTTTGTGACGATGATCCTGCCGTGTGACGTGGCTTGCGCATGTGTATGCCCAAAAGAACTCAACAATAGAACAAAACACAAAACAACTCCTCGTGTCATTCAAGCAAATGATTCCTCGTCATCGTCATCAGCGGCAGCATCACCGTGTGCAGGTGCTGCCCGGGCACCGGTTTCAAAGGCATGGATCAGGCGAGCAGCGGCACCAACGGGCACGCCAGTCAGCGCTTCTTCCGTCAGGCGCCCCCTCTCCTTCATCGCGCGCAACACCTCAAAGCTGGTCACCCCCAAGGCCGCGAGCGCGCCACGCGCATCGGCAGAGAGGTGCAGCGACGAAAGCCACTCCTCAAATGAGACGATATCACGTTTAGCAGCGGCCACAGCCATGCGCACGTGCTTCGCCATCCTCGCCGCATCGGCTTCGCGGTCAACGTGGTGCTGGAGTGACATGACGCCGTCCATGTCAAACAGAGACAGCACCACTTCACGCACGCTCTTGTGCTGCTGTGGAGGCCGCAGGTGCAGCACTTGTGTGAAGTACTCGTCGAGCGCTGCCGCCGTCTCCGTGCTCACCACATCCGGCAACTTCATCGCCAGCCGCTTCATGTACTCGGGCGAGTCATACTCGCTCGCCGACGCCACACTCATTGCGTGGCTGCTGTCGTGCCAGGCGCTGCCAACGAAGAGCGGAACAATGCGGCGGAGGCGGATCTTGTCCTGGTGCTGGCGAGCTACCTGTTGTAGCTCCAGCATCGCCATCCACTCCAGCAGCACGTTGTCACAGACGTCAGTGTGGCCGAGCGAGCGCATCTGATAAATGGCGGCGACAGACACGACGGGACAGGCGATCACGCTGTGCTGAAGAGCTGTCATGCACGCGTGCTTGAAGTTGACGCCTGCCTCGAGGTTGTTGGCGTCCACAAAGACCACCAAGCCATGGTGCTCCAACTTTGGGTGAAGGGTCAACACCAGGCCCCGGTTGCCGCGTTGCCTGTGCCGTTGTGATGTGGGGTGGTGGTGGTGGTGAATGTCGGGGTGAGAAGGGCAAGAGGGGTGAGTGAGGCAATGGAACCAGTTCGCATCACACACACACGCACATACACACACACTCCCTCTCACCTGTAGCTGATGAAGGCGTCGTACTTGTCCTGCAGCCCGAGGACTGGCAGCAAGGGGCGATACTTGGTGCTCAGATCACTCACCCTCACCAAGTCATCACCCACCCACATGTCCTGCTTGCTCTTGTGGTGGTGCAGCACGTCCTCAAAGAACAGCGATTTCTTCTTGTTGTATGGCAACAACAGGTTGGCCTTGAGGTCAGGATAACGCTGTGAGGCGGCGGTGGTGATGATGTCGTACAGCACGTGCAGCAGCGTGCGAGGTCGCTCGCTTGTGATCTTGATCTTGATGCCGCCAACTGCGGGCACAAGCTGCAGCTCCACTGTAGTCGTGTCGATGAAGAGGATGATGTGTGTGCGGCTCAGCTTCGGTTCCTGTGCTGCTGTTGACTGTACACCTTCCAGCACACGTGCCAACACAACTGTGAACAGTCCTTCTGGCAGGAACGATGCTTGCTGTGCATCCTCAACTCCCACGCTCGCGGTCTTCTTGAAGTCAGTCAGGCTGAACGTGATGTAGGCTGTTTTCTCCTCATACGCGTCGTAGGTGTGGGCATCTTTGGCTGCAGTGGTACTCAGTATCGCCGATGATGTCTCTTTTCCCTTCAGGGTCATGGGCAGGTTGGACGGCACCAAATACTGCTGCTGTTGCTGCTGCTGTTCTTGCTGTTGCTGTCCGGCCTGCATCGTCGCGGGTGAATATTCCGCACACAACCCGTACTCCATCATGAGTTGGAGGAAGGGCTCAACCATGTCATCCCGCACATCCTTCCACAGCACACCCAGCAGACGGCGGTGCAAGATACCGCGATCAACGAGATCGTCCCACACGCCAGGGCCGAGTGCCCTCGCCTCGCCATCACGCACATCGCGGTGCAGGTCAAAGTTGCGGATGACGCGCGTCATCGTGTCCACCGCCCACTGCGGACTCAGGATCACGAAATCCTCCATGCCTGGCACGTGGTCGTAGTACAGCACCATCGAGTACAGGTGCAGGAACTGCAGGCAGGCTCTCGTCTCGTCACGCGTGCGCAGCCCACAGGTGCGCGCAATCTGCACCACCTCGTCAAAGGTGAGCAGAGGTCGTTTCTCGTCGCGGGCGATGGCGTTGAGCTTGTCGTAGAGGTGGAGGTATGGCACAGCCACCTCCTGGCTCACGTACTCCTGCGCCAGGGCTGTGGAGGAGATGGTCTGGCGCAGGTCCTGGATCATGGGATCACGGATGGACTTGGTGTTGTCAACGGGCCAGAACCACAGGCTGCGCTTGTCGTTGTGGATGACGCCAGGAAAGGCCGGGTTGTAACGCAGATGACTGTGGATGTCACGGGAGAGCTGTGTGTGAAGCGTTCTGCTGCGCACTTTGTCGGCGTGCGTGCCGACGATGAGGACGGGTGCGCCTTTTGCATGGAGGTGGAGGGAGGAGAGCCAATGCTCCATAAACTCCCACGTCTCAGCTCGCTTGCTCTCATCTTGGTGCAGCAGGTCCTCCATCGAGAACACCAGCAGGTACACCGCGTACCTGTGGGGTGGGGGGGGGTTAGGGTTAGGTGAATGGAGGAGGGGTGGTGGAGAGTTGAAAGGGTATGGGGTGGGCCGCACGCAGCCAGCACACACACACACACACGCACACACGCACGCACGCACACACGCACGCACACACACACACACATGCACACGCACACACACACACACACACACACACACACCACACTCACTCTGTGAGGAAGAAAGGGTGGAAGATGTAGAAGGTGGACTGGCCGCCCAGGTCAAACACCTTGAACGTGACCTGCGCTTCGTCCAATGCGCCGTCCAAATCCATCTCCCTGATGGCCTTTTCAACATCTCCTGGCGACGACGAGTACGCAGCAAAGTGCGGTGATGGGCTCGGTCGTGGCTTCGGGACAGTGGACGGTTTCTTCGCGGTGCTGGTCGTCGATGGTGAAGAAGATGGGCTGGCGGAAGTGGTACGCTGCGTGCACTGCGACGGCGTGGGCTGCACTGGCGACTGCTTCGCTGTGTCGGTGGCACTCCCCTGATCTTGTTCCTCACCGCGCGGTGTGTGTTGGCACGTTGCTTCTTGCTGTTCTCGTTGTTGCTGTCTCACGCGCTGCTGGTGCTCAGCCGCTGCCCTGTCTGCACGCTGTCTCATTTTCTTGGCCAACTTGGTCTTTCTCGCCAGCGCCGTGTCTCGCAGCGTACGCAGATACTCCGACAGCCTGCCATCCGTGGCCTATGAAAAGGTGTGTGTGTATGTGTAAGTATGTGTGTATGTGTGTATTTGTGTGTGTGTGTGTGTGCTGGTGGAATGCGGAGGTGCGCGGTG
The DNA here is from genome assembly GCF_000188695.1 of Salpingoeca rosetta. Taxonomy (NCBI): domain Eukaryota; class Choanoflagellata; order Craspedida; family Salpingoecidae; genus Salpingoeca; species Salpingoeca rosetta. The sequence continues at coordinate 141,541 of NW_004754909.1, read as the reverse complement.
CAGGGGTGCATTCACTCTCGGTCACGCACGCGCGCGCACACACACACACAATGCGCACCTTCCAGCTGAAGACATCCTTGGTGTTGACAATGACTGCAGTGTCGTGGGCTGTAGCGCCTCGGGTCGAGTCTTGCGTCCGCTGGAACCTCTTCCCCATCAACGAGCGAAGCGTGGTTGTCTTGCCAGCCCGCCCCTCACCAACAAACATCAGTTTCGCGCGTGCCGCCATCCGCGTGCCGGAGCGCTCAGCGATATCGCTCATGATGGACGTCATCTCCGCATAGTGGCGGGGCTGAAAGGAGTAGAGAACAGGGGAGTTGGTATACATGACGCGATGCATTCAAAACCTTGTGGTCAGTTGTGACACTGCACACGCGCCCACGCACACACATACATTCACACGCGTGCATGCACACGCACGTGCACGCCCAAGCAACCTATCACACACGCATGACTCGCTGACCTGAGGATGCGAGAGAAGCGTTACAATGTCGCTGTTGCCACGCTGATGCGCAAAGTCCAACGCAGTTTTGCCAAAAAGCTAAAGAAGGAGAGGGATGATGAGTGGGAAAGTCTCAGCATTGCTTGACCAGACAGAAGGTACGGTGACATGCACCAACTCACCCATCCAGTCTTGACAGTGGGGTTGGCGCCCAGTTGGAGGAGAGTACGAACGACGCGAAGGCGGTTTTGGTGACATGCAATGTGAAGCGGTGTCCATCCCTGTTGAGTAGGTTAAGGGGGAGGGTGTGTGAGAGGACGCGAAGGTAGACCAGAGACGTGAATGATGAAGGCTGTGAGATACGTACATCTTTGTCTGCCTTGTACACGTCTGCTCCCTGCTCAGCAAGATACCGCACAACAGCCTCGTGGCCATTCTGACACGCGATGTACAGCGGTGTTGTGCCCTGATGAACCATCCCATTCAATCCGTACAAATCAACACAACACAACACAACATGAACCACACGTACACGTGCACAACAAAGTGACAAGGGTGAGAACAACACACAACACAAAACACACACATGCACATTCAGCTGCAGTAATTATACCTGCTCGTGTGCAACAACACACAACACAAACATACACACACACCACCTCAAACAAACACCACCACCACCACAAACAACAACACTCTCACACGCAGTACAGCCAACAGCATTCGTGCACACAGAGCAGTAACAACACAACCTTAAAACAAAACAGAAAAAACCGTACATTGTTGTTCGCCTGGTGCACGTCTGCTCGCTGCTCAACAAGATACCGCACAACAGCCTCGTGACCATTGAAGCTCGCTGTCCACAGCGGTGTTGTGCCCTGATGCACCATCCCATTCAATCCGTACAAATCAACACAACACAACACAACATGAACCACACGGACACGTGCACAACAAAGTGACAAGGGTGAGAACAACACACAACAGAAAACACACACATGCACATTCAGCTGCAGTAATTATACCTGCTCGTGTGCAACAACACACAACACAAACATACACACACACCACCTCAAACAAACACCACCACCACCACAAACAACAACACTCTCACACGCAGTACAGCCAACAGCATTCGTGCACACAGAGCAGTAACAACACAACCTTAAAACAAAACAGAAAAAACCGTACATCGTTCATCGCCTGGTGCACGTCTGCTCGCTGCTCAACAAGATACCGCACAACAGCCTCGTGACCATTGAAGCTCGCTGTCCACAGCGGTGTTCGGCCCTGATGCACCATCCCATTCAATCCGTACAAATCAACACAACACCACATAACCACACAACACAGTGGTGAGCGTGAGAACAACACACAACACACAACACACATGCACATTCAGCTGCAGTAATCATGCCTGCTCATGTGCAATAATGCCACGCACACACATACATGCAACATGTCAAACATCAACACGACCACCACAAACAACAACAGCAACGCACGCTGCGCAGCCAACAGCACGCGTGCACACACAGCAGTAACAACACAACCTTAAAACACAACGAAAAATACGTACATCGTTCATCGCCTGGTGCACGTCTGCTCGCTGCTCAACAAGATACCGCACAACAGCCTCGTGGCCATTGAAGCTCGCAATGTACAGCGGTGTTGCGCCCTGATGCACCATCCCATTCAATCCGCACAAATCAACAACACACCACAACACCGCACAACACAGTGGTGAGCGTGAGAACAACACAAAACACACATGCACACATGCACATTCAGCTGCAGTAATCATGCCTGCTCATGTGCAATAACACACAACACAAACATACACACACATTCACTTCAAACAAACACCACCACCACCACCACACAAACAACAACAAAACTACAAACGCAGCACAGTCAACGGCATGCGTGCACACACAACAATAGCAACACAATCTTAAAACAAAACAGAAATAAACGTACATCTTTGTCTGCCTTGTGCACGTCTGCTCCCTGCTCAGCAAGATACCGCACAACAGCCTCGTGGCCATTCTGACACGCGATGTACAGCGGTGTTGCGCCCTGATGCGCCATTCCATTCAATCCACACAAATCAACACAATACCACATGCACATACAAGCACATCACAGTGACAAGGGTGAGAACAACACACAACACACATGCACATTCAGCTGCAGTAATCATGCCAGCTTATATGTGCAGCAATGCCACGCACACACATGCACGCAACATGTCAAACAAACACCACCACAACAACAACAGCAACACACGCAGCACAGCCAACAGCATGTGTGCACACACAACAATAACAACACAATCTTGCCACGAAACAGGAAAAGACACCTCATTCGCTGCCCTATTGACGTCTGCTCCCTGCTCAACAAGATACCGCACAACTGCCTCATGTCCGAAAGCACTTGCCCAGTGCAGCCCAGATGCGCCCTGCAGAACCCCATGTCAATGGTCAGCGACAACCCATGAGTCTGTGTTACGCCAAGCTCACTTTTCTCCCAATCGCAAAACAAGTGCACGCCAAGTGCAAGCACAGGTGTTGACAGACTCACGAATTCTTCATCCAGCTCCTCGTTGACGTTCGGCTTTGCTCCACCTTTGGCCGGATCACCTTCCAACAGCAGGCGCTTGACCTGGTCCAGGTCCCCTTGCTCGCAAGCGTCAATCAGCGCGCTCATGGTTGCGACGACGCAGTGCGTTGTTTGAGCGCGTGTGTGTGTCCGTGTGTGTCTGTGTGTCTGTGTGTCTGTCTGTGTGTGTGTGTGTGATCGCGCTGATGCTGTTCCTCGCTTGTCTGCT
>NW_004754909.1:130769-133269 GCF_000188695.1 Salpingoeca rosetta | reverse complement strand
GCTTGTTGCGTGCGTGTCTTTGTGCTTGTTGTGTGTGTGTGTGTGTGTTGCCTTGCCCTCACTGGACTTTGTCGCCCCTGCACGTTTCCCCCATCCCCACCCCACATCTCACGCTGCTCCGCCTTGGTGCGGGTCACGGGTGCGCAGGGCAACCAGGCGTTTGCGGACTGCATCCGGCAGATTGAGCAGCTGCCAGACATCGAGCGCTTGACGTTCAGGGATTTCGTCGCAAAGCCGATGCAGCGCCTCACAAAATACCCGCTCCTCATCGAGGTACACGCAGCACTCGTGGTGATCGCTGTTGATGTGGGGTTTCGCTGGCTGAGGGCCCAGGATTTGTGGTTATGTCCTGGGACAACGTGTGTGTGTGTGTGTGTGTGTGTGTGTGTGTGTGTGTGCGCGCGCGATGTTGCATGTCAACGTGTGTTAGCTTTCTCGCCAACTGATGTGCTGCCACGCACTATGCTGTCATTCACACAAACAGGGCATACTCAAGGGAACTGTCGACGACAACACACGCGAGCGCGAGGACCTGGAGGAGCTGTTGCAATTGGCAAAGGGTGTCTTGCAACACGTGCAACACGTCATCCGCAGCACAGAGGTGCGCGTGCCGTCTGCGTATCGCTTGTCGTATGGTCTGATTCACATCGTGTGTGCAACTTCCCTCTCTCCCCACAGCGCTTGCCTGGCACCACATGTCGTGTCTCATGCCTCCCCTCTGTCTGTGTTGCGTGTGTACGACAGGACAAGAAGCGGCTGTGCGAGATTGACGACAAGCTCGACCGCTCTCAGCTGGACCGGCTTGAGAAGCTCATGCTCAACGACCTTCCAAGCTCCGGCTTTGAACTCATCCACGAAGGTACGCTGTGCCCCTGTGGTTTGCGTTTCTTGTGGCTGTGTGCGTGTGTGTGTGTGTGTGTGTGTGCGTGCGTGCGTGCGTGTGTGTGTGTGTGTGTGTGTGTGTGTGTGTGTGTGTGTGTGTGTGTGTGTGTGTGTGTGTGTGTGTGTGTGTGTGTGGTACAAACCCGACCATGATCACGGTCGCTTCTTCTCACATCCGTTGCGTGTCCCCGCCATGTTGCACACCGCGTGCTGTTCTTCAACATATTGCAGATGCACTGCAGCTCAAGTGCGCCGGGAAAATGGTTGAGATTCGATGCATTCTCCTTACACACGCCGTCATCTTCTGCCAGCGAAAGGACGAGCGCCTCGTCGTAAAGGTGCATCAAATCAGACATGAAGGAGAGCGAGGTGGAGAGCTGGAGATAACCGTTCAGTGTGTGTGTGTATGTGTGCATATCCCGTGATGGTAGTGGTAGCAGTCGCGATGCTGTTGCAATGGCATGTGAATATGTTGTGCGATTGCGTGTGTTGAGACGTGTGTTGGTGCTGGTGTTGTTGTTTCTCGCGAAACGATGTGCGTTCGTGTGCGTTTGAAGAGGCAGAGAGCCCCTGTTACATTGTGAACGGATTTCTGGCTGAAGAGCAAATTTGAGTTCATTAAACAACCGCAAGCAACACACGGTGCCACAAAGGTGATTCGGGGGAAGCGCAGAAGGGTTGAGTTAACAGTAAACACGAAGCAGCAGTTACAACACACACACACACACACACACACACACACACACACACACACACACACACACACACATGTCACATCACACACAGATCCCATCACAACACGAAGCAGCAGCAGCAGCACAGATTGGGCCCCTTCATTTGCTGTTGATGGGAACGTCGGCGCCAACGGCTGCGGATACAGAGGAGAAGCCATCGGCAGCGAGCAGTTGGGGCAGGTCACGTTTGATGGCATGCACGACACCAGGGCCCTCAATCGCCATCGCCGTGTACAGCTGCACCAGGGACGCCCCGCTCCGGATCTTGGCATATGCGTCTGCAGCACACGACACGCCACCGACGCCAATCAGGGGCACGCTGCCGCCCGTCTTCGCGTACACCTTGGCCAATACAGCCGTGCTGGCATCGCGCAGCGGCCGCCCGCTCAGCCCGCCGCCTTCCTCCCTGTGCTCCGATTGCAGCGAGGCTGGACGGGCGATGGTGGTGTTGGACACAATGATACCGTCAATGCCAATCTCTTTCACGACGGCGACAATGTCGTCAATGTCCTGGTCCGTGAGATCCGGCGCGATCTTGACCAGCAGCGGCGGCGGTGATGCGCCCGGCCGTGACGAGAAGTCGAGCGAGTCGCGTGTGCGCTTCACTTCGCCCAGCAGTCGAGACAGCGCAGCGCGGCCCTGCAGCGCCCGCAGGCCCGGTGTGTTGGGTGAGGACACGTTGACCACGACGTAGTCTGCGTAGGGCGCGAGCGCGCGCATGCCGGCGCAGTAGTCGAGGGCGGCGTTGTCCTGTGTTTTGTTCTTGCCCAGGTTCACGCCAACCACACCGCGGCGGGCGGGGTGGCTCCACGGCCACGCAAAGCCTGCTCCGGCTGTTGCTGCTGAGGATGGTGGCTGCGACGCGCCTGAGGTGCTGAACTGCA
>NW_004754909.1:123269-125769 GCF_000188695.1 Salpingoeca rosetta | reverse complement strand
GAGAGATGGCGTGTCTATGTGGGGTGTTATGTGTTCTGCCTTTGTTCCTTTCTGCTCGAAGCAGGAGCAAGCGCGCTCACAAAGCAACACACTCACGCTTTGTACGTCTTGATCCGAGTGCGCCTGGCTCTGTGTGATGATGAAGAACTTGATCTTGGTGTTGACGAGGTATCCGTAGCATTTGCCGTCCTCCAGCGGATACAGTGCTCCCAAGTAGAACTTGAGAGCGTCGGGTGTCGACTTTTTCGCACTCAAGAGCGCTGCAAGGCAAGCGAGCAAAGGTTGTGGTGGATGGAAGAAAGAAACAGCAAACCCTGAATGAGCAATAAAACAAGGAGGAAGAGCATGCGATGCAGTCACAGTTCGCTGTCTCCCAACTGCAACGTGAACACATGCAAACACAAACACATGCAAACACAAACACACACACACACACAAAAAAAAAAAAAAAGAGCAAGCACAAACACATGCAAGCACACACACAAATGAGCAAACACACACACACACACAAAAATGAGCAAGCACAAACACACACACACAGCTCCCCGCACCGTGGTCGTCCACGACATCCAGTGCAGCGTAGATGATGTGTTCGATGGGCTCGCAGGGTGGCTGTGCCTCTGATGTGCGCAGCAACAGCGGCTCATTCTGCCGCCCAACAATGGCAACACCCGAGATCTTCATCGTGGGTCAACAACAACAGCCAACAGACCACAGCAGACCACACACGAACAACCTGCCGCAACCGACCGCTGTCTCCGACAGGATAAATTGCCTAAACACACACGCATTCCTGTTGCGGTGTGTGCAACGACGACTACGAAGGACTTTTTTTGTGCGTGCTCTCCCAACACCCATGACCATCATCCCCAACAAACACCGCCAAACACCACACCAATAGCAAGATGTCGTCGGCTGCGACGTTGACGTTTGATGCAGCCATCTCAAGAATAGGCACGGGATGGTTCCACTACAAGTTGGTGGCTCTATGCGGCTGGGCAAACGCCTCCGACGCCATCGAGATGCTCGGCGTGAGTTGACTTTGAGTGGCCTTGTGTGACGAGACATGCTGTCATCCATCACGCGGCGCTGCTGCTGCTCCCGCGCTCGTCCTGTTCAGCAGGTGTGCTGTGTTGCGTTGATACACGGCCTTGCTTCCTCACACAGCCTGTGGGTGCTCGCTTCTCAAATTGACAGATTTCCTTCATCATCACAACCTTGGCCGAGTGCGACCTTGACCTGACAGAGGCTCGCAAGGTACCACCAGCAGCAACAACAACAGCAATATGGTCGTCTTTGCTTCTCTGCCTCCTTTGCTGTCGAACACTCGCGCACGCGAAGCATGTCGCTCATTCACACAAGCTTTCTCACACCCCATTCACCCATACGCAGGGCATGGTGACGGCTGGCCTGTTTATTGGCATGATGCTTGGGGGATGGCTGTGGGGCTCTTTGGCCGACAAGCTTGGCCGGTGCGTGGGCTGGTGTGGGCTTGAAAATGGAGAGACCTTGTTACGCATGTACTTCTACTTCTATGTGTATGCTGTATGCCATGGAATGACACGCGCGTCTCTTGAAACGAACATTCGCTCATCCCGTACTTCACATGTTGGCGCCTTGTGCGTGTCGCAGAAAATACACGCTGATCCTGGCGCTGCTGTTCAACTCGTTGTTCGGCTTCTCATCATCCCTGGCCACCAGCTACCACTCCTTTCTCTTCTTCCGCATCATGAGCGGCCTCGGGTAATCCACAATGTGCAAGAAGCGTGGGATTGTTGTTGTTGTTGTTGTTGTTGTTGTTGTTGCTGGTATTGTTGTTGTTGTTGCTGGTATTGTTGTTGTTGTTGCTGGTATTGTTGTTGTTTGTTGCTGGTGGTGTGTTCTTTGCATTGCCCCCTGCTCCTCGTTCAGCATTGATGCTCCCAGCTGCTGCGACGGCAACCACAACATAACGACTGCCATCACCATCACCATCACCATCACCATCACCATCACCATCACCACCGCGACGACGACGACGATGCATCAGGGTTGGCGGGTCCATCCCAATTGTGTTCACATACACAACGGAGTTTCTGCCGACAAAGCAGCGCGGTCTGTATCTGAGCATCGTGGCTGCGTTTTGGATGGTGGGCACCATCTTGGTTGCCGGCATGGCCTGGGGCATCATCGGCGCGCACGTGCGTATTAGGAGATGAGCAGGGACAGGAGAGAGTGTGTGTGTGTCTGTGTGTCTCTGTGTCTCTGTGGCTGTGTGGCTGTGTGGCTGTGTGTGTGTGTGTGTGTGTGTGAACTCCTATGCTCCTGCCTGTCTTGTCTGCCTGTCACTCTACTTTATACCATGCTGCTCACTTCCCCCTCCCTCATCACCCCGTCGCTCACCCCGAGCACAGGAGTGCAGCCACGCCAACATGCCCAGCAGCATCCTCCTCCGCTGCGAAGAGTGGGACAACTCCGGCTGCGGCTACTTTGCCACCTCAACAGGCGGTACGGCGGCATG
>NW_004754909.1:107765-117765 GCF_000188695.1 Salpingoeca rosetta | reverse complement strand
AGAATCGACGCTGCTGCTGGATGATGCGAAGAAGTCGAAATCAAAGAAAGCGCCAACGCCCGCCGTCACAGACACCGCCCCACCCGAGGTGACACAAGCACACGCGCACACGCGCACACGCACACATGCACATTACACTTACGCACACGAGATGATTGCTGTGTTGTACACCCACGCACCTTTCTTCCCCTAACCACCACCACCACCACCACCACCATCAGGGCCAGGTGTTTGAGGATGCGGGGACGTTTGTGGTGCTGTCGTTTGAGTTCACGCGTCCCCTGATCCGCCAGCGATCGCCATCAGCAATCGCCGCTCGCGTGTCGTCGCTCATTCCCCCGCGCGACGTCCGCCCCTCTCCGCTCGTCACCGCACAGCAGGTCACACACACGCGCGCCGCTTCCTGTCTGTCTGTCTGTGTCTGTCTGTGTCTGCGTCTGCGTCTGTGTCTGTGTGTGTGTGTGTGTGTGTGTGTGTGTGTCTGTCTGTCTGTCTGTCTGTCTGTCTGTCTATCTGTCTGTGCGCAATTGGTGTCACATGCACCATGGCTCATCCTTACATCACCACCATGACCACCATAATCACCACCGCCGCCACCACACCGTGCAGGCGCTGGACGGGTACAAGTCGCGTGTTGCGGCGATTGCAAACGACCTCGTCTCGCAGCTCAGGGCCGCACAGCAGGCCGACAGTACCCTCTCCCAGGCAGACGTACGTCTTCGCAGTCGTGGTGACGGTGGCACTGGAGGCGTTTGCGTCCATGTGTGTGCGTGTGTGTCTGTGTGTGCATGTGTCTGTGTGTCTCTGTATGTCTCTGTCTGTCTGTCGGTCCGTCTGTCCATCAGTCCGTCGGCCTCCTTTTGCGTGCGCCTGTGTGTCTGTGTGTCCACATGTGCCCGCCCCAACTCACCTCGCCACCATCACCACGGTGGCTGTGCTGCGCAGGTGAAACAGCGGGTGCTCTATGACCTCAACACGAACGGCAAATACGAGGCCTTCAAGGAGCAGCTCAAGCAGACTGTCATGACCCTCGTCAGAGAAAAGTTCGCAACTGTCAACGAGTAAGCTACACTCTCTTGTGCAATTGTGCGTGTGTGTGTCTGTCTGTGCCTGTGTGTGTGTGTGTGTGTGTGTGTGTGTGTGTGTCTGTCTGTCTGTCTGTCTGTCTGTGTGTCTGTGTATGTCTGTGTGTGTGTGTGTTTGTGTCTGTCTGTCATCTGGTTGTGTGTTAGTTCCTGTTGTTCATTGCTCCTGTTGACCAGTCTTCACTGACCTCTTCAACTCCAATCTCACCACCGCGCCTTATCTCCACCCCTCCACCTTTAGGCTGCACAGTGCGCAGGGGCGACAGGAGTTCCTAAGCAAGTTGTACGTGTATTTGACGACCCAAATGCACGCCACGCTCAATCGGGAGTTCTCGTTCAACCGCCCGTCGTCCGCGGGCGCCGTGGATGTCCCCATGGAACACGTCATGCAGTTTGCACGCGAGAGCGAGGTGCGCTGCCGTGATGACAAACTGTAGTGGCGATGATAACGTTGGCGTTGGTTGCATGGCTGCTCGACTTGTTTATCTGAGAAGCAAGTGTGTCTGCTGTCACGTGATTTCGTTCCTCATCATCACCATCACCATCACCATCACCGTCACCGTCATCATGGTAGGGTTTGCTGAATCTTGACAAGGCGCAGGCGCTGTGGGACGAGTGCACGCAGCGGTTTTCAAACGACGCACAGTGCTGGTTTGAGTACGCAGCTTTCTCAACACGCGTCGGCGACACATCAAAGGTGTCCTGTCTGTGTGTGTGTGTGTGTGTGTGTGTGTGTGTGTGTGTGTCTGTCTGTCTGTCTGTCTGTATATGTACACACTTCTTTATGTACACCTCCCTTCCCTCCTCTAACCCCCCCCCCCCCGTACCTACCTAACATCCATCTCCCCCCTCACGCACCGACCTAATCGCCACCAGGCTGAGGAGTGTCTCCGCCGGGCCGTGAGCATCGACCAGCGCCACGCGCAGTCGCTCGCTCTCCTCGGCCTCATCGCCGTACTCGACGGCCGCGCACACGAGGTGGGCATGATGATGGTGGTCACGGTGGTGGTCGTGATGGTCGTGGTCACAGTTGCTCGTGGTCGCGGCTTTTCCCCTTGTCATGACCATGAAACAACATGAGCACGTGCTTTTTATCATCCATCTATCCGCCCACAAACGTCCAATACCGCGTGTCCGTCATATGGCATCCCTGTTCCATGTGTGTGTGTGTGTGTGTGTGTGTGTGTGTGTGTGTGTGTGTGTGTGTGTGTGTGTGTGTGCTCGTGTTCAGACCGAACGGTTCATGCGCCGTGCAAGAACGACACAGCCGATAGGAATTCGCTCGTTAGTTCTAGTTTACCCATGGAGAGGAGTCCATCAAGGTCGGCCGACTGTTCCTTTGGAGCATTGCAAACTATATTGGTACTCCCATTATGGCCGCCGATCTATCCTCATTTGAGCTTAGGATTATACACTCCGTAAACCAGAAAGCCATGGATGGGTCGTACAGTGGTGAAGCGGCCGCGTACAGATTCAGCGGTTTGGAGCTTAATGGCCGCAATTGATGAGGGAAGTCAGAGTCCGCTTAGCACGTATATCCCTATCCACGGCCACGATGTGTGTGTGTGTGTGTGTGTGTGTGTGTGTGTGTGTGTGTGTGTGTGTGTGTGTGTGTGTGTTCAGGGTTTGGATCTGCTTGAGGCGGCCACGTCCATCGATGACTCATCAGAGCTCATGTGGACCCTCCGCTATCTCGCCGTCCAACACGTGAGATGATCACAAGACAGGGGCTGTCTCCCACATGTTTCCGATGTCTGTGCATGTCTCGTTGTGCACCCGCATATGCCTTCACCGTCCCTCCGCCAACCTCGCCACCATCATCTCTCCACCACCTGTCCAACTGCAACTACGACCACAGGCCAACCCGGACGATGTTGCTGCGGATCTGCATCTCGACACGGCCATGAAGAACTCCATGCCGCGTGCCGGGCACTACACGTCGTGTCTCCTCCTCGCTGCAGACTTCCTCGCCTCCATGGGGCTCCCCGTCCTCGCACAGAGGTGCCGTGCTGTGTGCTGCTGGCGATGACGTGCCGCGATGGTTTCGTAATTGTCGTCGTTGCCGTCGGTTTTGTTGTTCTTGACCAGTCCCCGTCGCGCCACATCAATTCACACACACACACACACACACACACACACACACACACACACACACACACACACACACACACACACACACACACACATACACACACACACACACACACACACACACACATGCACTTGTGCCGACGACAGTGCGGTTGCGGGCCACATTGCGATGGACGGGGTGTGCATTGGGACGCGTCTGATCGAGGCACGCCTCGACATCATGGACCCCATGTCAGACTCATCAAAGGTGTGGGGCACACGGACATGCTGCAATGCCATGCAGATAATGGGTGTGAACGGTTTTGAAGTCGCATCGATCCTGCCTCAGCAACAACACCACCACCACCACCACGATTAACACTGACGAGCTCTTCATGTGTACATGGTACTGCAATTCTTCAGGCGCAGCAGCTGCTTGACGCGTGTCTGTCGGACCAATTCGACGATGCGGACCTGTGGGCGTGGCTCGGGCACACGCAGTACCCGCACCATCCCGACACAGCGCGCTCCCACTACGAGCATGCGCTTGCACTCGAAGGCACGACGGGTGAGGAGGACATTGTGCGGCTGCGGCTCGGACGCATCTATCTTGCAGAGGACGACTTTGCACTCGCCAAGGACATGTACCTCAGGTGAACACCGTGGCCGGGGGGGGATATGCTTGCATGTGCGTGCGATTGTGTGTGTGTGTCTGTCTGTGTGTTTTTCTGTGTGTTTGTCTGTGGCTGTGTGTGTGTGTGTGTGTGTGTCTGTGTATGTGTGTGTGTGTCTGTGTGTGTGTGTGTGCGTGTCTGTCTGTGTGTTTTTCTGTGTGTTTGTCTGTGGCTGTGTGTGTGTGTCTGTGTGTCTGTGTATGTGTGTGTGTGTGTGTCTGTGTCTGTGTGTGTATCATTCCCCATCACCCACGCTTTTCCCCGCGTGCCCATCCACAGGACGTGCAACCAGCGCCCGTCGAGCCTGGCATGGCTGGGTCTTGGCGTCGCCTGCTATCGTCTCGGCCAACTGGAGGACGCCGAAGACGCGTTGGCAGAGGCCAACATGTACGACCCGCGCAACCCAACGGTGCGCAACCAGTGCTGATCGTGTTGATGTGGTGGTGTGGTGATGTAATTGCTCCTTCCATGTTGTTGAATCGTCCCAAGCGTGCAGCATTTCGTATTGTTAACGTTGTACAACCCCCACCACGGCTCATGGCGCTAATGCATGTGTGTATCTGCGTTGTGGTGTTCAGGTGTGGGCGTATCTGTGTCTGATCTGTCTTCGCACGGGACGCGGGCTGGAGGCAGAGCAGTGCTTCAAGTTCGCCACAAAACACAACCTCACAGACACAAGCCTCAAGCAGGAAATCGAGGTGTGTGTGTGTGTGTGTGTGTGTGTGTGTGTGTGTGTGTGTGTGTGTGTGTGTGTGTGTGTGTGTGTCTGCCTGTACCTGCCCTTGCGCTCAGACCCCGCTCCCCCCCCCCAACCATAACCTCACCCAACCTGCACCCCGTCATGTTTATCAGCTTGAGATGCAGGAACTCGGCGTGGAGCCAGCACTCGTGGCATGAACCCACACAACCATTATGCCTGTTGCGTCTGCCCAACTGTTGTTCTGTTGTTCTGTTGCTGTTGCTGTTGTACATACGATTGCACCACCACCACCACCACCACCACCATCACGCCCCCGCCGCTGTGTCAGCTGCCACCTGCTGCAAGCAATGGATAAATGGCCACAACCTCCTCATCCGTTCGCGCCCCCTGCAATTCGAATGGGCATTTATTGCTGACAATCCTTCGTGCGCATGACATATGTACAAGCGGCGCACAGACGTAGTAACAACCTGAAGACTGCACCTTCACCACGTTCACCATCATTACCACCACAATTATCATCAACATCATTACCACCAACCAACCGACCAGCCAACCACCACGCGTGCTGCTATGCGTTTGAGAACGCCTTCTTGCTTGGCGGCTGGCGAGCGAGTGCAGCCTTGATCCATTCCTTCTTCTCAATGTCGCCAAACCCCCTCTGCACGAGGTATGCCTTGACGCGCGGCGTGTACGACGGCAGCGCCTGCAGTGACTCCACCTCAAACGCCGCATCGTCGGACTTGGCCTGCTCCTGCGCCCGCTTGCTCTGGTGGTGGTGGTGGTGGTGGTGGTGGTGGTGGTGGTGGTGGGAAGAGAAGGGTGAGGTATGGTGTGTGCGTGCGTGTGCGCGCGCATGTCTGTGTGTCTGTGAACGTGTCCACATGTGTGTGTCAACGTGTTCACGTACCCGCTTCGACTGGCGGTCCTCTGGCCGTCCACGGCGGCGTCGTCTGCTCTCCCGATCCTGAACATCAGGTGGTGTCAGTGGTGAGACAACACGCAGTGCGTTTCTTCACTTACACACACGCACACACACACACACACACACACACACACACACACACACTTAGGCACACACGTAGGCACACACGTAGGCACACACGTATACACATGCGCAGGCACACACCACACAAGCAGAACAACAACGCTACGCTTCCCCCCCCCCAAGCCCTATCACTTGCACACCTCGTCTGTCTGCTTCTTGTGCAGCTCCCGCCTGGACATGGTGTACAGGGCAGGGCCCCACTCGTCAGCGTCGGCGACACGGAACACCTCCTCCGCATCGGCGACGGGCGGTGCGAGCTCGGGCACCTGTGACTGCAGCAGCGCCTGCTTTGCCTGCAGCACTTTCTCGCGAATGGCCACGGCGATGCTGTTGGTATACGTAGGGCCAAGACCCAGGTCGCGTGTCAGCGTCTCGGCAAAGTGCTCGGGGGAGTTGAGCGGGTTTGAGATGTCCCACTCAAACTGGTCCACAAGCTGCGTCGTGCCAACTTGCACCTGCACAGCCGATGATCGAACATGACGAACCAGCCAGCAAAGGCAGCGAGGGGAGGTGGGAGTTCCGTGTTGGGATAGCGTGAGAAAGAGCACGCAGGAGGACGTTGTGGAAGACAACCGGCTGACCGCTGCGCAGGTAAAAGGGCAAGGATGCATGGTGTGGACGGGGGCATTGCATTTACCTCCAGTTTAATGATGATGTTGTCGGTCTCTGGCGTGTACTCCTTGAGAGCATGGTGAGCGTCAATCTGCGACTGTATTGCCGCCGCCACCTGATGTGTAAACAGCGTGGGCACCTCCAGATCCTGGCACAGCTGCTGGGCAAACTTGTACACCTATGTGTGTGTGTATGTGTGTGTGTGTGTGCGAGGGACCGCTGTGGGCATCATCGTAACTGTCTGTGGAGCAGGCACAAACGCAACAAACGCCTTTCAAATCCCCACAGCAATCCCTCACACACACACACTCACGCACACACACACGCATGCACACAGAGCATAAACGCACGCTGATGGATTTGTCCTGGGTGTTCCACAGGAACTGATCTCTGAGCTTGTGGCCATTCAGGTCGAGGTTGAGGGTGATGGAGGCAAGGTGCTCGGGTTCCTCGTCGGAGGTGCTCGCAAGTCCACACGGAGACCTGCCAGTAAGGTAAGGCAAGCATCGCCTCAGCGTGTGAGCGCTGCAATGGATAATGGCGCCAAATTGCCAGTCGCATGCAAGCGATGCTGCACACGCGCCAACGCACATGACAAACCATCACAAACGCAAGTGAAGAAGGAAATTACACACACATACACACAAACACACGCACACACCACACACACACATGCAAACTTACGCGTAGTAGGGCGCAAAGAGGTTGCGTGGACGGGCAGGCTTGAGTGGTTGCGTTGGCTGCTTCGGGATGGGAGGTGCGTGCGAGCTGCGGGTGAGAAGCACTTTCTCGTCTTTGAAGGTGGATGGCTTCTTGGCCACGGCTGGCAGCGGCTGCAAGTGCAGGCGCCGGTCGTCCTTCTCGAGGATGCACTCCACCTCCTCTGCCAGGAGCAGGGTCACGATGGGCGCGTGCGAGATGTTCCAGCGCTTGAGAGTCCCCCGCTCCGCAGTAGTAGCCTGTCGTCGGTACAAGGACGGGTACAGCTCAAACAGCTGCTCTGGGGACTGGTGGAAATACCGCGCCACTTCCACGGCCACCATGTACCGCGGCCCACCCTCGCACAGCTGGAACGAGCGTGGAGCATCGTCATCCATGTTGCAAAGGCGTGCGTGAAAGGCGTCTCCAGTGCGGTGACGGCGCTCGCAGTGAGATGGAGATCAGGTGCGGGAGTGCCAAATGCGCTGTTGTTGTCCTTCATTGTCGTTGTTGTTGTTGCTTTTGCTTCCCGCCAAACCAGCAGCTGGGACGATTGGTGGGTATCTTTCGCGGTATTTCTTGTGCAAATTTTCCTGACACGTCTACACAGCAGCCAGAGACGAGAGCAACCAGCACCAACCAACCAACGACCACCAACCGCTGCAGCCATGGTATGTATGCATGGTCTGTGTGGTGTATGGATGTGTGTGGATGTCTGTGTGGTGTATGGATGTCTGTGTGGATGGATGTGTGGATGTGTGGTGTATGGATGTGTGTGTGGATGTGTGTGTCTATGTGTGTGTGTGTTTGTGTGTGTGTGTGTGTGTGCCTGTACCTGTATGAAGTGTTATATCATCGCCTCTCACACCAACCTCCACCGCTCCCCTCACGTTTGCGACTGCAGCCCGTCAAGCCCTCAAGCGCCACGGATGTCAACCGCGGTGGTAGCGGCCCGACCCGCCGCGTGAACGCCGCAGCAGCCAGCCGAGCGTTAGTCTGGACCGCCATGTGTTCTTATTGCTGGTGCTGGTGCTACTGATGCTATTGCAGCTTAACGTTGCCTTTGTAACACGCCCTCCCCTTGTCGATTCCGACTCACACACCCCCTCCCCTTTCTCTCACTCGCTCGCTTTTTTCTTCCATCGCAATCCATAGCCGCGGCAAGGCCCCGAAGACTGAGGCCGTGCGCGCTCCCAGGCAAAATGCCGATGCCGCACTCATCTACAAAGAGGGCGCCACAGGCGCACAAGTGTAAGTCACGAGAAAAGCGATGTGTCTGTGTGTGTGTGCATCTGTGTCTGTGCATCTGTTTCTGTGTCTGTGTGTGTGTGTGCGTGTGTGCGTGCATCTGTGTCTGTGTGTGCGTGGGTGCGTGTGTATGGGTGCATTCACGTGTGTGTCGTTCTGTTTCCATCTCCATCTGTACGCGTTCTCTGCACGATTTGCCTCCATTGCTATTTCTCCTTCTCCTTGTTTCCCTGTACATTCCTTCAACTAACAAATGCTCACACCTTCCCCTTCTGACCCATTCCCTTGGCGCTTCGTTGTGCTTGCGCAGTGATCCCTACACGGTGCTCATCTTCAGCGTTGCCTTCATCGCATCCGTCTTCCTCCTTCACATCTGGGCCAAGTTCTCCTCCTAAATCACTGGCCCATCCACACCCACACCCTCTTCCTTCTTCCTTCTTCCCTCTTCCTTTGGCTCCTCCATCGACACCAACACACGTCTCCGTTGCCTCCACTTGAGACATGCCCGTGTCATGTCACTGCGATCTTCTGCGTGTGCCTGTGACGGGCTGCATCATGATCATCCGCGGCGGCGTGGGCGGTCATTTCGCTGTTCAAGACGCGCTGGAGACCCCTCAATCCAACCGCCTCCTCATACTCCTCCATCAGCTCTTCCACGATCCCTCCTTGTAAATCTGCCTGCCCCTACCTTGCATCTTCATGTTTTTTGTTGTTGTCCAGCATGTGTTCCGTGGTTGTGTTTCGCTGTTGTGCCTGCAAGCAAGCGTCTCGTTTTGTGCAGTGCAGTGCTATTCGTTCTTAGGCGCCAGTGTATTGTGGCTGTAATTGCTGGTCGTTGTTGTCGCCCTTTGTTGTTGTGTGTTTCAAGTGCGTCAGACTGGCTGGCTGCCGTTTTGCTTTTGTCTTCTTCTCCCCCCCCCCCTCTGCTCGCGTGCCCTTGAGCTGCCTGTCTGCCTGTGCACGCGTGATGCCTGTGTTGTTTGTTGCTGTTGTTTTGTTCGCCGCTGCCGGCGAGACGCGTTATCTTGACACGAAACAATGCACACCGCCATTGGGTCGCTGTCAGCGGCTTTGCGTATGCGTGGGTGTGCGTGTGGGTGTTGGATTTGTTTGCAATAGGTGTTGTATCGGTTGTGTATTGGAGAGAATGGTGGTGGGGAGACAAGTGAACAAGCACAGAGTGAGGGAACAAACACGCTTCGTAAGGGTTGCTTGGACCAACAACAGGAACAGGTGACATGGATATGGGACGACAATGCAATCACACGCTGGCAGCGGAAAGTGCTGCTGCTGTGACGTGTCTTGTGCGTCCACGTGTGTGTGCTTAGTCCTTGAGCTCGCCAGAGTCGCGGATGGTGATCTGCAACGAATATGAAGCGAGGGAAGGGAGGGGGAGTGAGTTGTGGTGGTCACTTGGAATGCATTCGCGGCACAGTAACCACGTCTGACCAAACACAAACACACACAAAGACGATACGTCACACAAACACACACACGTCACACACCACATGACATCACCTTAGCGCTTGTCTTGCCGGAGCGGCTGCCCTTGGCCTCGACCTTGCGCACAATGTCCATCGACTCGTCCGTCACGCGGCCAAACACAACGTGGCGGCCTTGGCAAGCATGAGGGTGGGGTGGGGTGATGGGATGGGGTGGGGTGGGATGAGGTGTGGAGCGAGGGTGAGGTTGTGCACTGGTATGCAATGCAAGAACAACACACACACACACACACGCACACACACACATACACACACACACAACACAAACACACACAACACACACACACAACACACACACACACACACACACACACACACACACACACACACACACACACACACACACACACACACACACACAC
>NW_004754909.1:103828-106328 GCF_000188695.1 Salpingoeca rosetta | reverse complement strand
TTCCATACAGCGGGCCGTTGCGATAACATGACACGTCATCACCATCATCACAGAACACACAATCACACAAACACAAACACCCACACAAACAGAAACACAACCACACACAACCACACACAAACAACGCACATACACAATACACTCTACCCACTACACGATACAATACAGCACTTCTCCTTCCCCCCCCCCCAATCCACCTCTCTCCTCCCTTCCTCCTTACCGTCTTCTTGGCCTCGCAAGCCACGCCAAGTGCCAGAACGGCAACAACAAGCACAACAGCCACTGCCTTCATCTCTTCGTTGGTCTTCTTCACTTTCTTCTTCTTTGTTGTTGTTGGTGTTAATGGAAAATTGGTGGAAGCTGTTCTCTAGTTTTCGTTGGCCTGGAGCTTGGTAGAGGAGGGGCGCAAAAGACCAAACACAACACCAAAAGCCACACACGCAACCCACAAACACTCAGCACCCACCACCCACTTGGCTTGCTTGGTCTTCTTGTTTGGTGGGCACTCGTTTGTTTGCCTCGCCAACAAGCAAGTGTTTCTCGTTCCTCCCTCCCCACACCCAACACACAGCTGCCCTTGCTTGGCTCTTTCACTCTCTCGCTCGCTTTTGAAGGCTGTGCCTTGCTCCCCCTGTGCATCAGCCACACACGCACCGTCTCTTTCTTCCGTTCGTGCCCCATTTTGGCGTGGCGGTGCTGTACGGGCGTCTTTGTTTGGTTTTGCATTGGTGTGTGTTGTGGTTCACATCATCACGTCATCACCATCATCGGCTGCTGCTGTGCCGTGCCACCTTGTTCAAGAGACCAACACCACGCGCGCCAGTGATCGCTGCCACCACCAACACCAACAGCAATAGCAGCCTGCAGAGCACCCATACGCGACCCCCCCCCCCCCCCACACACACACACGCACACGCATACACATTCACACACACACATAGCCGTCATCATGTTCAAGCGGTTTTCCACGCGGCGGAAGACAAAGGCAAAGAAAGGCGAGGAGGCCGCCGCCAAGGAAGACTCCGTGTATGGCATGACCACAGGCTCAAGCAGCACGCTCCCACCAAACCTGAGTGGCGGCGAGATGCAGGCCATGCTCCGCCAACAGAGCAAGCGCGAAAAGAAAAAGGACAAGAAGAAGGACAAGGCCGCAAAGGCCCACACAGACGGCAGCGCCAGCAGTGCCAGCAGCGCCAGCACGGGCCAGGGAGCCGCGTCGGCCAGCACAGCCAGCAACGGCACAAGCACAGAGGGTCCCCTCGAGGGCACCTCGCTGTTCAAGGTCAAGTACATGGGCGCGGTGCAGGTGACGGGCAGTGCCGGCGACCACGTCGTTGCTGCAGCCGTCATCAAGGTGCGGGATGAGAAGCGCGAGCCCATCAAAGCCTTCATCATCCTGCGTCAGGACTCGTTGGTGGTGGCCACGCGCAAGACTGGGGAGGTGCTGCAGAACCTCGACCTGGCGTGCATCAGCTACACCAGCGTCAACCCAGCCGACCCAAAGCAGTTTGCCTTCATCAGCCAAGCGCGCAGCGGGCGCCTCTACTGCCACGTTTTTCAGAACAAGGACAAAGGCAGCGACGCGCCCCACGCCATCAAGGCCGCCATTGCAGAGTACACCCAGACCGTGTCCCAGCTGCTGACGCTTCGGCGCGGTGCTGGCCCTGTGCTCGGCAACTCCGCGCCATCATCATCGTCGGCAGCGTCCTCGGGGTTTGCACACAGCACATCCATGCGCGTGTCATCTGGGGGGCCATCACGCCCACCGCCATCAATGTCGCAATCGTTCCGCGCACCGCCGCCACAGCAACGACAGCAGCAGCAGCAGCAGCAGCGACAACCACAACCACCACCACCACAGCAGCAGCAACAGGGTGGCGGAGGCGACGGCGTATCACGCGGGCGGTCGTCGAGTATGAGTGGCATGAGCATGCGTGCGCGGTCGCGATCACGGTCCGGGTCGTTGTCGGCGCGCGTGCCGGCAGAGACGCTGCCGCCCGAGGGGAAGACGTTTGTGGCGGTGTATCTTGGGTACGAGATGGTGGCGCACCTGGCCGGGAAGATGGTGTGCATGACGGCGGTGAAGCGAAATAGCGACCGGTGGGCAACCATCAAGCAGCAGCGGCAGCACGCGGACGGCAAGAGCGTGTCCCTGCAGGTCACCAACTATGCGATCCGTACCATCGACAAGCGCAGCGAGGAGCCCGTGTTTGCAGACTTTATCAAGCACGTGTCGTTCACGTGTGTTGCGCGCAAGACGCAGGCGTATGAGTTGTTCACGTACATTTCGCACGACGAGCGGCTCAAACGCACCATCTGCCATATCTACCGTGTCACCCCGAACATGGGCGACTCAATCTGCTCAGCCATCTCACAGGTACGGCAAGGGGGAGACATTGTGTGTGTGTGTGTGTGTGTGTGTGTGTGTGTGTGTGTGTGTGTGTGTGTGTGTTGTTGTGTGTGTTGTTGTGTGTGTTGTTGTGTGTGTGTGTGTGTGTGT
>NW_004754909.1:90242-99424 GCF_000188695.1 Salpingoeca rosetta | reverse complement strand
ACACACACACACACACACACACACACAAACACACACACACACACAAACACACACACGTGCACACATGTGGTGCAGCGGAGACGTCGACGGACACGGTGCCGCTCGGGCGACCTGCTGCTGAGTCGTCAACAGATGGCCCTCCGCCGCCGCGGCCTCCGAAGAAGGCGTCACTGCAGCGTGCAGGCAGTATGCCACCACGCAGGCCAAGCGCAGGCAGCGACGTGCAACAGCAGCAACAACAACAGCCACCACCGCCACTGCCACACCTGCACCCGAAGCCGCCGTCGTTACAGCCGAAACCGCCATCGCTGCAACAGCAGCAGCAGCAGCAGCAGCAACAGACGGGGCAGGACGAGCCACCACCACCGCCTATTCCGTCCAAGCCAAAGCCTGGTCAGTAGTGGTTGGAATCACTGTGATGCTGTGTGTGATGTGATGTGACGCATGCGATTTGGTGTGGTGTAGGTGCTGCGGACTGTGATGTTGGTCACCATCATCGTTGCGAACACCACCACTTGTTGGGTGGCGTTCATGTTGTTACGTTCCTTCTCTTTCGTTTTCTGTTCTTCCTCTGTTCTTCTTGACATTCCCCGACAGTTCAACCATGTCGTTAGCGTTTGCTGCTTTTCCGTCACCTCTGGTAGTGGTCATTCTTTGCCTATCTCCCCCCCCCGTCCTTTTGTCTTTTGACTCAGTGCCATATCATCATCATCATCGTTATCACCACCACAACACTCGCCCCCCCCCACCCCCCGCCCCCGCTTCCTTTATTTCCTTCCTCCGTTCTTTCTCTGCGGTCTTTCATGCCACATTCCCTACCTGGTTTGCATGTCGGCGTGTGTGCATGTGTGCGCGTGTGCGTGTGTAGACGTGCGATGTGTGCTGTTTATGACCTCATAAAAGCACTACACGCGCATCGTCACCAGCAGTTGCACACGCGCACACGTAACGCCCATGCACATGCTCAACAGTGACTGTTCCATGGTCGATGTTGTATCGTCGATTTTACTCACATTCCAACCATGTGTCCATGTTGTTGCCGCGACGTGTGCATGTGTGTGTGTGTGTGTGTGATGTTCATCGTTCGTTGTTACAGGGCACCTCCTGCCACCATCTTCGTCATCACCAACGCCATCATCATCGTCAGCGACAGCCCCTCCGCCCGTACGACCCCCGATCACATCAGCGCCGTCCAGCTCACCTGCCCCTCTCCGGCCCCCAACAATGCCAACTGCATCATCATCATCGTCACTGCCGCCACCAGCAGATGTACCACCACCGCGTCCGTCAAAACCGAAACCAAAGACGTCTCTCGCACACAGACTCCAGTCAGCACAGGTGCGAAGCACGATGGTGCTGCTTGCTGGACCGGGGGGGGGGGTGGCATTTGATTGCACCTTTTCGCTTGTTTCCTTGCTCTTTATTCACTCGTTCAACTTCTCCAGCACCAACCACACACACACACACACACACACACACACACACACACACACACACACACACACACACACACACACACACACACACAAACACACACACACACACATTCGTGCATGCATGTACTCACATGCGTTCAACCCCACAACCTCCTCATCATCGTACCCCCCTCCTCCCCCTTCCCTGTGCTGCTCCGTGCCTGATTCAGGACGGGTCGGCGGAGAATCGGGCTGCTGTTCTCGCCCGTCGCCGTGAGCAGGAGAGGCAGCTGCAGCAGAGGGCTGACAGGCTCCACGTCTCAAAGCAGGCACAATCGAAGCTCGGCGTAAAGCAGGGTGCGTGTTTGTTGTGTTGTGTGTGTTTTTGTGTGTGTGTGTGTGTGTGTGTGTGTCTATGTGTGTGTGTGTGTGCGTTTGTGTGTGTGTGTATGTGTGTGTGTGTGTGTATGTGTGTGTGTATGTGTGTCAATGTGTGTTTGTGTGTGTGTCTGTCTGTGTCTACGTCTGCGTGGCGAACAGTTGATGTACATTCCTTTTTCTCATGCTTCTCTTGCCCTTTGCCGTCACCACTACAACCATTACATTCCTGCAGGCATGGCTGGGATGCTGCAGTCGCAGGAGGAGAAGAGGAGCAAGATCTACCAGGCCCTCAACCCAAAGCCGCTCTGGTTCCAAACCGCAAGGGAGAGGTGCGAACCGCGGCGATGCGTGCTGGGATGGTGGTGGTCGTGGTTGTGGTCGTGGTTGTGGTCGTGGTCGTGTCAGCTTCTGTCGTGTACATGCTGCTTCTCTTGATCGCTAACTCATCGACTCGCAAACACACACAAACACACATGCAGGGAGGAGCTTGAGGAAGAGAAGGTGGATCTTGGGCTGGTTGTGTGCGATGACGATTTGAAACCACAGCGTGGCGGCGGTGTTGGTCCCGGTCTGCAACCGCCACCGGGCGAAGGGTTTGGGTTTGGGGATGAGAACGATGACGATGATGATGATGACGACGAGGACGACGAGGAAGAGGATGACGACTTTGATGAGAGCAACTTGGTGAGTGGATTTGCTTTCTCGTCTTTCCCCTCCGGTTGCCGTCGCTCCTTGCTACTGCTGGTCTCCTGCGTGCGTGCGTGTGTGTTTGTGCCTGTGTCTGTGTATGTGTGTGTCTGTGTCTGTGTCTGTGTGTCTGTGTGCATCTTCTTGTTCAACTTTCATTATAACTAACACTCCATCACCATCACCATCATCACCAACACTCCACCATCAGCCCGGGTTTGATGAGATTGCGGATTTGCTGAAGGAGCGACGGGCTGCGCGCGCGAAAGCGGAGGAGGAGCGACGCAAGCAGCTGCAGCTCATGCATCAGCAGCAGAGGCAGCAGGAGGAACAACGCCTCCAACAAGAGCTCCAGGTGTGTGTGTGTGTGTGTGTGTGTGTGTGTGTGTGTGTGTGTGTGCGTGCGTGCGTGCATGTGTCTGTCTGTCTGTCTGTCTGTCTGTCTGTCTGTGTCTGTCTGTCTGTCTGTCTATCTGCCTGTCTGCCTGTCTGTCTGTCTGTCTGTCTGTCTATCTGCCTGTCTGCCTGTCTGTCTGTCTGTCTGTCTGTCTATCTGCCTGTCTGCCTGTCTGTCTGTCTGTCTGTAAGCTGCTGCTAACGTCACATGCAACGTTGCCGCTGCTGTTGCTGTGTGGTTTCGCCCCATCAGGTTATTCGGGAACGGGAGGCGCGCGAAGAAGCAGCCAGGGTATGGCAATGATGCTCTTATGCTCATGTGAATCGTCCACCTGCTCGCCTGCCCTCACTCACGTCATCGTTTCTGCCCATCCGGCATTGGTGCTCACGCGACCATTTGTGCGCGTCCGTCCTTCCCACAGGTTGCTGCTGAGGAGCGTGAGCTTGTGGAGGCGCGGAAGCGCGCGGAGCAGGAGCTCACCTTCGACTTTACCTTCAACTGACGCCACTTCTTGTGTCATTCGTGTGCCACTTCTTGTGTCATTCGTGTTTGTTGTTTGTGCGTTGAGATTCGTGCTTTGACGAAACTCTGAGGATGATGATGCGCTATTGTTGTGTGATGTTTGCAGTGCACTAAGTGTGCGGTGATCGCTCGCGTGTTTGATCATTACCCCTAGCATGTGCTTCCCTCTTCTTTGTCTTCCTCCTTCCTGTGACGTTGATTCTCGATAACTGTCTCTTCTCTGATGTTGGTTTGAATGTAGGCCTCCCCCCCCCCCAAATAGTCGGCAGGGTTCGTTCGATTGTTCGTTTGATCGTTGTATTGATGAACAGACAACAAACGAGCCTTTCATCAAGAGCAACCAGCTGCGTGAGTCAAATGAAATTGATACAGCAGGGAAGGGAAGGGAAGGGAGGATAGATAGACACAAGGGAAGCCAGATGGCAAGGTTGCATGATCCATGGATGGCCTTGTGCGCCTTGTTCCTTTTCTTGTTGCTTGTCTGCAGCCGAGAGTCAGCCTTCCATGTTCAGAGGCCGTGCATTCTATGGGGCGAGCAAACAACACATGAGAGCGTGTGAGTCTTGAGTCAATCAGAACAGCAGAAAGAACAATCGCATCACCACTAAACAAACACGACACGAGACACAGTAACAATAAGGGGAGGTGCTAAGACTTCCAAGGAAGAATTGACCAACATGTGTAAGCGCTTCGCAAAAAGCTGCTTCCATTATGGTGGAAACTGCGAATGAGGAATCAATATCATCATTGCACCAGACGAAGAGGGGAATCACCAACAACGATAACAACAATAACAACAACGCAACGACTGTACACTGGGTTTGAAACTCACCAGCTTGCGACGACGCACTGTTGAGCAGCACCCAGCTGCATCCAGCTGCTGTTGCTTTTGAGAAGCGAAGCGAGCGCGTCCAGTCAAGTCATTCTCAGTTTAGAGATGAGGAAAGAAGAGACGACGGTGTGGCTGTTGCGACTTCGTGTCAGGTGGCGAGAGCGGCGAGCTTCTTGGCGGTGAGGAAAGGCATCTTCTTGGTCGGTTGGAGAGGGTCGAGTGGAAAATGACCATGTGCACGCAAACATACGTGTGTGTGTGTGTGTGTGTGTGTGTGCGTGTGTGTGGCCACGTGTGCAGGCACCACTGTGAGTGGTCTCAATTCCCGCCTGTGCGGGTAGGTGAAAATTCACCAAAGCTTGTAGGTTTTGCGAATTGCAGACAAGTTGACGTGCAATTGGCCAAGCATCACAACGACTACGCTGACTGTGCTTTTGTTGGTGTCTGTTTCTTGGCTGTTTTGCTTCTTCATCCACCACCTCATCCACCACCTCACACTCCACCACATGCCCGCTCCCTCTCTCTCACTCATGTCACCACATGCTCTACGATCCTCCCCAACAACAACAAAAAAGGTTTAAGGATGCAGTGTAACAACGTAACCACACAGCAAAGCAAGCACGCGCACACACAAACGAAACACCCACGCATGCACAACACACACAGTCAAGGTCCAGCAGTGACAGCAATCACTCGAAGAAGACAATGACCACCATGATGGCCACGCCAAGGGCCATGGCAAGCAGCTCCTTCACAGACTGCCACAGGCGCGTTTCCTGAGAAGCACACACAGGCACATGCACATGTGTGTGTGTGTTGTGGGGTAAGGCGACAATTGCGAAAGAGTGGTGGTCGTAGGGAGGAGGGGAAGCACAATAAAGCGCATGATGGAACAACCACAGTACAACAGTACAACAGCAGCCATACACGTGTACACATGTACTACACACACGCACACACCTCGAGGAGCTCCGGGATGACGGAGACGGTGGCAATGTAGATGAAGCCGCCAGCGGTGAAGAGGAGGATGAAGTTGGTCACGCCCGTCATCTCGCTGCTCATCAGCCCGCACACCGTGCCAAGCATCGCACCAACAGCAGTCACAAGCTGCAGCATAATCGCCTGTGTGTGGTGTATGAGTGTTGTGTGAGTGAATGGGTGAGTGAGTGGGTGTGGGTGTAAGCGTAAGGAGGGGACAAGTTGTGGCACTGAAACGAAGGATACACACACACACAAACAAACACACACACGCAAACACACGCATGCAAAGCAACACACACCTTTGTCTTGCTGTATCCGCTGCGGACGAGGATGGCAAAGTCGCCGACCTCATGCGGCACTTCGTGCAGGAGAATGGTGACGACCGTCGCATAGGCAGAGGCAGGGCTGCTCACAAAGCACGCGCCAATCGCAAGCCCGTCCGTGAAGTTGTGCGCTGCATCAGCGGCAAGGTTCAGGAACCCAGCAACCTATGTGCGCGTGTGTGCGTATGTGCGTGTGTGCGTGTGTGTGGGGTGAGCAAGCGAGGGAGTAAGCGCGGCAGACCGCATACAATTTTTCACTCACACATTCACAGCCACACACCCTCACAGCCATACGCATGCACCCACGCAGCCACCCATACGTTGCCCCCCCCATGACATCCATCACCCACCCAGCCAAGTGAAGCAGTCAATCCATCATCATCGTGGTTGTTTCCAGTGCCGCAGCAGCATCCTCAGCAGCGCAACCGCAGCAGCGAAAATTGGTGGGAAATGTTGGCGAATTGTCGTAATCCAATTGTGTGTCGTTGTTGTTGTTTGTTTGTGTGCATCGACGAACAAGAAGACGAACAGCAGTTCATTGCTTCTCTCTCCAACAACAAACAACGCCCTCACCACTCCTCTGTTGGTGTTTGAACCCGGCAGACAAGCGAGTCAACCCTTCTCTGCTGCATCTCTGCTGCCTAACTCGTGGTTGCGTTCAGCGAGACCACTAGCTGCTACTTGCCAGGGCTCCTTCGGCTCCCCTCCTTTTTTCGTGCGTCTCTCGCTTCGATCAACCAAGCGGCACGACTCGAGAAACCACCCCCTCGTCGCTCTTCGATTCGCGTGCGTGTGTGTGTGTGTGTGTGTGTTTGTGTGCTTGTGTGTACTCGGCTGCTGACAACCGGTCATGGCGCTGCAAGCACACGCTCTGTACGACTTTGAAGCCAACGAAGAGCATGGCGAGCTCTCCCTAAACGCCGGCGACACCGTCACCGTGCACAGACAGGTGCGCGTCGCATCCGCTCAGCACGCCCTGCTGTGCCTTGTCCTCATGCATGCATCGCGTCCCCAACATGTTCCACTTGCACAAGCTCGCCACCGCCATCCACGCTCACGCTCATACCCATACTCATTGCTGTGCACCTGGATGATCGATCGTGTTGTCTCGTTGCCTGGCCCTGGCTCCTTGCAGGACATTGGTGAAGGCTGGTGGGAAGGCGAAGTGAACGGCCGTCGAGGTGAGGAACCAAGAGCAAAACGGTTCATGGAGTGTGGGCCGCGTGTGTTTGGGGTGACTCGTGGTTGGTGGCTGGTGGTTGGTGATTGGTGGCTGGTGGTGGGTGATCGGTGTCGTCAGCATACAGCGTGCGTGCCGCCGGCGTGTCGTTTTGACCGCACAACCCTGCTGTTCTGACCTTCCACAAACGGGCGTGAATATTTGTGCTGTCTCGGTGCTGCATGTTAGGTCTCTTCCCCGCGTCGTATGTGCAGTTGGACGGCGGCGCAGATACACCCGACGACCACTTTGACGATGACGATGGCAGCGACTGGGATGACAGCGGCGATGACGACTGGGACGACGAGCCCACACACCAAGTGCGTCGTTATGTGTTTGGGGGTTATGTTTTGTGCCTGTACGTGCATTGTGTGGTTGTGTGTGTGTGTGTGTGCGGTTGTGCTTTGTACCTGTATACCTGTTTGTGCATTGTGTCTGTTGATACGAGCACATGCACACCCCCAATATGTATGCGAGCATCGGTTTTTACCTTCGGCTCAACCCCGAATTGCACTGCTGCAGGGGCACGGCGCTGGCACGATGGAGATGACGCCGATTGGGCACGGGCACGAGGGCGGCGACCACCAGCCAACGTACGGCGGGCCCGCCTCCTCATATGGCCGCGCAGGCACGCTCAAGAAGAGCGTGTATCGCTTCTCCGTGTTTGTCAAGGCCGGCGCCGAGGCGTTTCTGATTGGCGCCACCAAGGACGTCACCATCGACGCCAACAACATGCTCCACATCCAGGTGCGCAATGGTGGAGATGAGTAGGGAAATGAGCGCGGGTGCGAGGGGAACAGCAACGCGGCAAGGGCAGAAAGGAGGAAGGAGGAAGGAAGGACGGGCGGGCGGACGGTCGGGTCAGGGTGAAGGTGGTAGCTATATTCCAGTGACCAACACATAATACACACACACACACGCAACGCGCACATACACACGAGCCACGACTCACTTCGACGTGATTGCCCCCTCCCCTCCCCCCTCCTGTTTGTCCATCATCGCCGCCACTGCAGCAAACCTCTGACGGCCCATCGTGGATCCCGAATCCGGCGCCGTACCACGAGATTGATGTGCTGCATGACGGCTCCCGCTCAAAGTACAAGGGCATCAAGACATACGAGGCATACAACATCCTCAACGCGGTATGTGTCGGGGTGTGTGTGTGTGGATGGGTGTGGGCGGGTGGGTGTCGGTGTCGGTGTCTGTGCGTGTCCGTGTCTGTCTGTGTGTCTGTGTGTTTGCATTTGTACCTCTGTGCATGTGCATCGTTGTTCATCGTGTACTCACCATCACCACCACCACCACGTATCACCACCATCACCACCACCATCACCATCACTACCATCATCACCACCACCACGATGCCAACAGGCGCCTGGTGTGCAGGTTGAGCGGCGGTTCAAGCACTTTGCGTGGCTGCACGACCGCCTCGTCGAGAAATACTCGTGCATCTGCGTTCCCCCGCTTCCGGGCAAGGAGTACAGCCAGAAGTTTGGTGCGTCCGTTCATGTGTTTGTCGGTCTGCATGTTTCTTCGTGATTTGTTGTCTTCCTGCCTCTCTGTCTCTCCCTCTGAGCCCCTCCAATAATTTCGCTGCACGGCGTGGTGTGCCGTTGACATTGCCTCACACGACAATCCCCTTCCCAACACGACTCGCACACACACACACACACACACACACACACACACACACACACACACACACACACACACACACACACACACACACACACACACACACGTACGTACGTCCACACACGCACACACGCATGCACGCATGCACCCTCGTCGTTCCGTGTATGTTGTTGCCAGGGGAGTCGCTTGTTGACAAGCGGCAGCAGCGGCTGAAGATGTGGCTGAACCGCATCTGCCGCCACCCAGTCCTCTCCCGCGACGACCTCGCCCTCAAGCACTTTCTCACATGCCCAACATCAGACAAGACGGTCAGGCACAGGGTTCCTGTCATGCGCATGTGCTTGTTCGACACTCGCTCGCTTTTTTTTTTGTTGTGTGTGTGTGTGTGTGTGTGTGTGTGTGTGTGTGTGTGTGTGTGTGTGTGTGTGTGTGTGTGTGTGGCTGTCTGTGTGTGTGTGTGTGTGTGAGTGTGTGTGTGCTTGTTTTAAATGCAATTACCCCAATCACTGACGTGATCAATGTTCCTCACCCCACCCGAACTCCACACGATACAACACCTGCCAACAACGCGTCCACAGGCGTGGAAGAACGGAAAGCGCAAGGCAGAGAAGGACCAGTTTGTGAACAGCATGTTTTTCAAGCTCATTTCCCAGGACGTGCCCTGCCCCAACGACTCGTGCGTCCACACCTCCTGCTCTCTGCTGCGGCCAAGCAGCCGTGGTGCTCTCAAGCAAGCAACCGTTCACACACACACACACACACACACACACACACACACACACACACACAC
>NW_004754909.1:81643-89644 GCF_000188695.1 Salpingoeca rosetta | reverse complement strand
AATGACCACATACAGTGGATGGAGGAGCATGAAGGAGTAGCAGGGCCTGCTCATCCAGTTCTTCTGAGGCATCGTCTCCTCTTCGCAGAGCATCACATGCGCGTCGAGGAAATAGAAAACATGGGGCTTTGCGCGTGTGTGAGTGTGTGTGAGTGTGTGTGTGTGTGTGTGTGTGTGTGTGTGTGTGTGTGTGTGCATGCGTGCTTGCGTGTGTGTGTGTGTGTGTGTGTTGTGTGTGTGTGTGTGTGTGTGTGTGTGCGTCGTGTCGTGTGTGTGTGTGTGTGTGTGTGTGTGTGTGTGTGTGTGTGTGTGTGTGTGTGTGTGTGGCTGTCTGTCTGCATGCACATGTTATGTGCTTGCACAAGCATCCTCGCCTGCATGCCTTCCTGCCCACCTCCACAACCGCCACACGAGAGTCATTGAGCCAACCCCTCACATACCCACTGCCACCGCTGCTTGCCGCCACCAGAACGAGGAGGCCAAACCTGGGGAGAAGGATGCCGTGCGCAGCCGGTGCGATGTGATCCACACGCTCGCCCTGTGCGAGATGTCGCACTTTCACCAGCAGCGCCGCTCAGACTTCCGCGACATGATGAAGGCATACTTTGCCGCGCAAATTGAATTCCACCAGAAGGTATATCGGCCACACGCTTGCGTGCAGTGGGGCATAGGGGTACAGCTCCGCTACACACCCGACTTCGTCACTCACTCACTCACGCACACACACACACACACACACACACTCTCTCTCTCTCTCTCTCTCTCTCTCTCTCTCTCTCTCTCTCTCTCTCTCTCTCTCTCTCTCTCACACACTGGCACTGCGACAGATTATGGATCAGCTTGCGGCGGCCAAGGCGGAGTTTGACAAGTTGGACTTTTGATTCCTTCCCGCACTCCCCTCGTTCCTCGCCCTTTCCCCCTTTCCCACTTTCAAGTGACCGACTCGCTGACTGACACCAACACCAATGGCACTGCTTACATACATGATCACACTTTTTTGCCTTTTTTTTTTTGTTCATTGTGTACTCTCGGTTGCTCTTTGGCTGCTTGTTTTGCCCGTTGCCCCTCGTCGGTGCTGCTGTGCTTGGTAGCCTTGTTGTTGATCTTTGTGAATTTGTGCTTGCTTGTTTGCGTGGTTGTTGTGGCGGCGTGTTGGCATTACGGGGCGCTCGCTGCTTCGTGGCGTTTGAGCCGGCATGCTCAAGTGCTCGCTTGAGCCGTGCAGTGCCTCGCGGTTGCTGGTGCTGCTGCGGTGTCTGTGTGTGTGTGTGTGTGTGTGTGTGTGTGTGTGTGTGTGTGTGTGTGTGTGTGTGTGTGTGTTGTGTGTGTGTGTGTGTGTGTGTGTGTGTGCGTGTGCCTCGCCAGTGCTTGGCTCATGCCAGTTGTGATTGTCGGTTGCCGTCACTGCCTCGCCAGCCACCCGCCCCGTTCCTTCGTCCTTTGTCGCATCATTGTCGTCTGCATGCTTGTGCCTCAAGCCCTTGGCCGCTGGTTTCCTCCAAGGCGTTGTTAGTGCACACTCACCCAATACACGCGCGCCGTGATTTGTGGTATTGGAGATGAAGTGCAGAGAGGGGAAAGGGGGAGAGAAGGGAAAAGAGGGGGAGAGATAGTGTGTGGGGGGGAGGGTGTGTGGGTGTGTGGGTGTGTGTGTGTGTGGTGTGTGTGTGTGTGTGTGTGTGTGGGTGGGTGGGTGGGTGTGTCTGTGTGTGTCTGTGTGTGTCTGTGTGTCTTGGATCGTGTGTCGTCATCCCCTCGCGTATCAACCTCTTCCCGCGAAATGGAGGAATTTGCACGCACGAAAGATTCCATGCACATTTGTGTGGTGGCCATCGGGTGACGCCGGTGTCAGGAAGCGGTGACAGGCACAACAAGCAAACGTTTCTATTGACTTACGCACGCTGTTGTGAACATTGTCACACATCACAGCACCGAAAGCACCGCACATCGCACACCGCAACTCACCACTCTCATCCTTTTTGCCATCGCGGCCGACCCGCTGTCGTTTAAGCGTTTAGATACGTGTGGTCGACGAGTAGCATCACACAACACACAGCACACCCAACACCACCCACGCCACACCACTCCCCTCCATTGCATCAATCCGGCCAACCAAGTCACAATAACAACACACACACACACACATACACATACACACACATACACACACATACAACACTCACCACATACGCACATACATACCCGTTCTTCTCCAGCACCTGCAACACATTTACTCGTGAATTGAGCCATCCACACAGTCCGTTCACAGACACGGCAACGCACAACACAGACACACACACAGACACAGACGTGTCCACAACAGCACCAGCGCCATGGCGTCAACGGAGGGCATTCAGCTGCAAACCAAGGCGGCAGATTCAACGGCGTCCCAGAAGCAGCGAGTGCTTGTGCTGCAGAGCGAGTTCGACGATGGCTTCGATGAGATTCGGACTTCACCATCACCGCCCAGGCGTGACAGCAAGGCGCCCCTCAAGAGGATGAGCACCGTGTCTAGAACAAGAGACCCATGGGTTGCTCGGCGACGCGTACTGTTGTTTTTGTGTTGTGGCCTCCTGGTGGTGGGCGTGCTGCTTGCCATCCCGCTCGTGTACCTGACGCGGCCGACCGACACGGCAACGCGGCCAGCAGACCCAACACCAATTCCCGGTTCCGAGGCTTCGTCCCAGGATGAGCAGACAGGCGATGGCACGGCGGCAGCGGCGGACGATTGCCCTCAGCTCACATGCGAACAGTTTATCCACAAGTGTCTCGGTCAGGTGCGCTCTTGATGCAGGGGAAGAGAGCGCTGGTGGTTTGTGGTCTTGAGGTGGTCTTGCTTGAGGTGGTAGCCTTGAGGTGATGTCGTGTGTCCCAGCATACCACGCAGTTGAAGTCCACACGCCTTCTCACACAGTACCTGCTCACACCACACCGACTTTTTGATTGTGTGTTGCGACACTTGTTATGCAACACTGCAGGCTGCTGGTGGACTGTCGTCGACGGACTTTGGCGCGTGCATCGCTGAAGGAGGGTTCCATGCCAACCCCGACCTCGTACTTCTTGGCGCGTGCCTGGAGCAGTGTGATTCGCCTGCGTGTCACCACGAAATGACCACAAGCATGGATGCCACCACCCTGCGGTCTCTTCGCTGTTGGTGAGCTTGAGTCGAGGAGTCGGTTCACACACATGTGTTTGCATGCCGAGTTGAAGTGGTCAAGTGGAAAAGTAGCCTTGCGTGCGTGTGCGTGTGGGGTGTGTGTGTGTGTGTGTGTGTGTGTGTGTGTGTGTGTGTGTGTGTGTGTGTGTGTGTGTGTGTGTGTGTGTGTGTGTGTGTGTGTGTGGAGCTGTGGCCGACATTTATCACTGTCCCTCAATTCTCCCCGCATAGTTTGTCTTGTTTCTCATGCATATATCGTTCATATTCAACCACGCACACACGCACGCACACGCACACGCACACACGCACACACGCACACACGCACACACACACACACACACACCTCACAAAAATCCATAGGGAGTCGTGTGCGCAAATCACGGGCGACTCCACCTGCAGTCGTGCTTCAACCACAGCCTCCACAACCACAACCACAACCACGTCCTCATCGTCGACGTCCAGCAGCTCATCCGTGTCGAGCACTTCCACGTCCACGTCGGGCACGCTCTGAGGACGAAGAAGGATGGGGACGATCAGAAGGGAACACTGGAATACAGCTTGCACTGCATGGCGTTGCTGCCTTGTGGCACAAGGACATACAAGGCCGCGCTTTGTTGTCTTCTTGCTTCCCTTCGACTTGCCTGAGTGCCTGCTTTCTTTCCATCCAGCTTTCTTTCCATCCAGTTCCCTCCAGCGTGCTTTCTCCTCCTCCTCCTCCCTCCTCCTCCTCTCGTTCTCGTTGTTGCGCATGCCTTTCCTTCCCTCCTTTCTCCTTTTCCACACCACACACAGGATTTTGCTTGTCACCAGCTGTACTTGACCCCTTCCCCCTACTTGCTTTTCCTGCATGTGCTATTCCAACACCATAACCACGACAGAGATACACCCTGTGTAGGGCACTGGCCTTTTGGGGGGGAGGAGGTGACATCATCGCGTGTCATGGCGCTCTCAAATCGCACACACATTCCTCTCCACGCACAAATTCCTGCACTGAGAGGAAACGAACGCTTTTCGCTTCGCTGCTGCCTGCACATTGTGCAAGAAGAAGGGAAGGTTGTTGATGACAGCGACGACACGCACTTCTTCTCAGCACACACACACGCACACATACACACACTCTCCGACGTGTTTGGTTTGATTCCAAACACCGCGACAACAAGCCCCCAAGCCAAACTGCCAGCTGGCAGGGGCAACGGGAAGGCGGGTGAGTAGAAGGAGAGTCAACGACAGTCAACAGCAGCCAACAACAGCCAACAGCAAGCAGCACTCAACAACAGCAAACAGCAGCCAACAGCAGCCAAGGCAGCTGTGTCAGCCACACCACACACAGAAAGGAGAAGCAATGGAGACGAGGTTGGCGGTGGAGGGCATGACGTGCACGTCGTGCTCAACCGCCATCACAGACCGGCTGTCGGAGATGGCGCAGGTGAGCGAGGTGGACGTGTCGCTCAAGGGCAACAGCGCGACCATCCGCCACGACGCCTCCATCTCAGCGCAGCAGCTTGCAGATGTGGTGGAAGACATGGGGTTTGGTGCCACCGTGAGCAGCACGCGCAAGGTCAGCAAAGCAGACGGAGGAGCAACGGAAGCAGGGGAAGCAACGAAACCAACAGAGGCGGGAAGAGGGTCGATGAGGGCAGAGCAGCACGCCACAGCCACGACCGACGTGACACGGTCTGGTATCGCCCATGCGGCTGCCACCTTGTCCCAAGACCAGCCAGCACAGGCAGCCTCCACACCCACAGCAAAGGTGTCGCACATCTCCGTTGAGGGCATGACATGCAACTCGTGTGTCAAGGCCATCACCGACAAGGTGTCGCTGATGGACGGCGTGTTGGACGTGAACGTGTCTCTTGCTGAGCACCGCGCAACCGTGCGCCACACCACAGCTGTGTCGGGCAACACCTTTGTTGATGCGATCGATGACATGGGGTTTGACGCAGCGCTGCTTGGGTCTGAGCTCTGCACCGCACGTACAAGCCCTGCTCCCACACAGACGCAGCAGCGACAGCAACGCAGTCCCAAGTCCACGACAGACAAGAAGGAAGCAGTGCCATCACCGTCATCAGCGTCCTCGTCCAGCAAGAAAGAGTCATTGCACCTTCGCATCCAAGGTGCGTGCGTGTGTGTGTGTGTGTGTGTGTGTGTGTGTGTGTGTGTGTGTGTGTGTGTGTGTGTGTGTGTGTGTGTGTGTGTGTGTGTGTGTGTGTGTGTGTGTGTGTGTGTACAGCTGTGTAGAGTGGTGGCGGGTGTGCTTGCAGCACCACCATATCGGCGGTGCGTGTGCTCACCACCACCGCCATTGTGCTCCCCGCCTGCGCCCTTCTTGCCTGCAGGCATGTCGTGCGCGTCGTGCGTGGCGGTGATTGAGGGCCGCGTGCGCCGCCTGCCCGGTGTGTCCCAGGTCAACGTGGGGCTGCTCGCGGAGACTGGCGACGTGGTGTACGACCCGCAGCAGACGTCAGCGGATGCCATTGTGGCGTGCGTCACCAGTGCCGGCTTCACTGCACACGAAGTCGCCCCGCAGTCCAGCACCGTCATCACCATCAGCATTGATGGCATGGTCGACTCGTCCTCCGCTGACACAATCCAGGTGTGTGTGTTGCGTGTATGTTGCGTGTGTGTTGCTGTATGTGTGTGCGCGCGCGTGCGTGCGTGTGTGCGTGTGTGCGTTTAATGATGTGAGTGTGTTGTGCATGCAACCCTTGACGTCGTGTGTCTTACATCGTGTGTATGTTGCGTGTATGCGTGCGTGTGTGCGTTTATTGATGTGTGTGTCGGTACATGCAACCCTTGGTGTTGTGTGTCTCGTGTCGTGTCTTGTATGGTGTGCGCAATCGTTTGTGCTCCGTGTTCATGTTCTCCTCCCTCCAACCAGTTCACACACCCTTTTTACACACGCCATCCTTTGCTGTGACGGCTGCAGAACCTGTTGTCCAGCATGCCTGGAGTGCTGGATGCGTTTGTTGGTCTCGGCACGGGGTCTGTCCAGGTCGAGTTTGATGCAAACGAAACCGGCGCCCGCACCATCCTCAGGTACCCCATGAAGCCGCAATGACACGGGATTGGCGTGGGATTGGTGTTTCGAGGCATGCGAGGGCCGGGGGGATTGTTTGGTTGGATGTATTTATCTTTGCATTCATATGGACATTGCTTGTGTGTTGTGGCCCACTCAAACGCTACGCGCTGTGTCACCCACACTGCTGTTGTTCCGTTGCTCTCTGCCCAACCACATTGCTTCCTCCCCTGCCAACAATCACGTTCCAACCGACCACACCTCACCATCACCATGTATCACCATCAC
This sequence comes from Salpingoeca rosetta, assembly GCF_000188695.1. Classification (NCBI taxonomy): domain Eukaryota; class Choanoflagellata; order Craspedida; family Salpingoecidae; genus Salpingoeca; species Salpingoeca rosetta. Next base: position 83,183 of record NW_004754909.1, on the reverse strand, counting down.
CATGACCATGACCATCACCTCACCACGTATCATCATCACCACGTATCACCACGCATCATCACCACCGCCATCGCCGTCGTCGCGTGCAGGGCGGTTGAGGACCTCGGCTACCACGCCACGCTGGGCAGCAGCGACAAGCCCGACTACACGCACCAGAGCTCTGTCCGCTTCTGGCGCACGAAACTGCTGCTGAGCCTGCTCTTCTTCGTCGCCGCCATGACCATCCGCATGTGGCCCAAGTCGTGGGACGACGAGGTGGCCACGGGCCTCTCCCAGCGCAACCTGGCCCTCATGGTGGTGTGCGGCGGCGCGCTGTTCATTGCAGGGAAGCCGTTTCTCGTCTCCGGTGTGAAGTCGCTGCTGCACGGCGGCGCAAACATGGACGTCCTCATCACCATCAGCGCTCTGTACGCCACACACACACACACACACACACACACACACACACACACACACACACACACACACACACACACACACACACACCGTGACGAGGCGAATGCTTGCCTGAGTTGGTGATGAGGTTTGTCTTGGTGTAGTCTCGTTTGCATCGTGTCTGTGCACAATGTGACCAGCAGCGCTGCGTAATCAATATCTCACACATCGCTCTCCACCCCATGACCCCCTCCCCTGCTCACTGTGGCGCGCGTCAGGTCGACGTACGTGTATTCGCTGGTGGCGCTGATTGTCTCTGCCACGTCGAACGAGCGGCACTCTGGCGATGAACACCTGTTCTTCGAGACGGGCGTGATGCTCTTTGCGTTTGTGTCGTTTGGCCGGTACATGGAGCACATTGCAAAGGGCAAGACCTCGACCGCCCTCTCGGAGCTGCTGTCGCTACAGCCAACGCAGGCGCGCTTGCTCTCCTCGCGAACGGGCTCGCCAACACACCCCATCGACGCTACTGCTGACGATGATGATGGCGATGATGATGATGATGATGGCAACGACTTTGTTGATGTGAAGGAGGAGATGATTTCAACAGACCTCGTTCAACGCGGCGACAGAATCAGAGTGAGCATCTGGTGGTTTTGTGTGTGCAATGTGTGTATGTGTGTGTGTGTGCATGTGTATGCATGTGTGTGCGTGTGCGTGTACATGTGCGTGTGTAGGATTGTGGTTGCGTTCTTGCTGTCATGAGTGCTTATGTGGCAGAGTTGATGTCACACGTACCACTGCCATCACCACGCCTTACCACTCTTCCCATCACCACCACCCCTGTCCCTCAACGCTCTTCCCATCACCGCCGCCACCACCAGGTGCTTGCTGGCGAAAAGTTTCCTGTTGACGCGCGTGTCCTGCGCGGGAGCGGACAGGTCGACGAGTCGATGATCACGGGGGAATCACGACCGGTGACCAAGGACAAAGGCGATGCCGTCATCGGTGGCACCATCCTCAAGACGGGTGTGCTCGTGTGCGAGGCAACGCATGTCGGGAAGGATTCGAGTCTTGCGCGTATCGTTGACCTCATTGAGCACGCGCAGATGTCCAAGGCACCCATCCAACGCATTGCAGGTTGGGAGGATGATATCAGGTCATG
>NW_004754909.1:74143-76643 GCF_000188695.1 Salpingoeca rosetta | reverse complement strand
CACAGCCCAGCACAACGAGTCATCTTGCTTCTTCGCGGCGCAAAAACCGTCAATGACCTGCCGCCAATTTCTGCTGAATCAGCACTTTTCCACTCGCCGCTTGACGACAACCAGCAACAACAGCAGCAGCAGACGATGGCGCTTGGTGTGGCACAGCCTGCGGCGACGGGGCCCAGTGCCGCTGCATCCACGCGACGATCAACAACAACGACAAGAACAGCAACGACGGCTCGCTTGCAGCATCAACACGCACAACCAGACACGGGCGTGCAAACTCCAGGTGGGTTGGTTTGTTGATGTGACAGTTTGTGCTTGTGTGTGCGTGTGTGTTTGTGTGTGCGTGTGTGCGTGTGTGCGTGTGTGTTTGTGTTGATGTGACAGCTGTGAGGGTGTGCGTGTATGCTTGTGTGTTTGTGTGTGTGCGTGTGTGCGTGTGTGCGTGTGTGTTTGTGTGTGCGTGTGTGCGTGTGCGTGTAAATGTGGGTCAATGCGTGTGTGTTATTGCTTGGAACTGCGACTGCTAAGCACGCATTCGCACGTTCACGTGCATACCCGTCCAACCACCTGTTCACCTCATTTATTCACCAACACCCACACCCCACCCCACAGATGAGGTGGCGTTTGTGACGTGGGTGCCGGGTGAGGAGTATGTCAAGGCGCTGGTGGTGAAGAACGTGCGCTACAAGGCCATCAAGGTGTCGTGCGAGAAGCGCGGGAGCCACTTCTCCCTCCGCAAGAAAATCAAGAACGTCATGGTGAGCCCAGGCACCACGTTGCACATCCCCATCGTGTTCACCCCAACAGAGGCCGTCGATTACTCCGACAGCATCACTGTCGCCGTGGACGATGGCAGCGCCGTGCACGTGCGGCTGCGGGCGGATGCACCGCGCCCAGAGCTCAAGATGCCGGGCATTGTCGACCTCGATCTCCTCGCCGTCGGCAGCACCACATCCAAGGTCGTGCCCATGCAGAACACCAGCAAGTTCACCATCACATGGAAGCTGGGCCAGCCAGAGGATTTCAGCATTGCCCCCACCTTCGGCGTGCTCGCGCCCGGCGAGACGCAGGCGCTCACCGTCACCTTCAGCCCCACGCGCGCCGACCGGTACGAGGTGGCTGCGCCCATCAAGTACGACGCCGATGACGGCGAGCACTGTGGCCAGACGGAGCTGTGGCTGCGCGGCGTGTCCAAGTATCCGCACGTGGTGCTGGCCAACGGGGCGCGCGAGGAGCTGGTCGACTTTGGCGAGGTGCACGCAGGCGGCGTGGTGGAGCGCAGCGTGACGCTGTACAACCACTCGCCGGTCGATGCCCCGTATGTGATGCGGCACTCCTTCCTTGGCACATCGTGCCTGACGCTGTACGGCAACACGGGCACGGTCCCCGCCAACAGCACCACCACCATCAACATCACCTACACCGCCGGTCGCCTCTACCACCACTGCAACGAGTATCTCACCTTCAAGTTCCACGCGGGCACGCAGCTGCGCATCGCCTGCAAGGGCGACACCATCTCTCCGTCTGTCCTCTGCAGCCACAGCAGGGTGGACTGTGGTCTTGTTCCTGTCGGCGACACGCACACGCAGTCAATCACCCTGCGAAACATTGCCGACATGCCCGTGCGTGTGTCGTGGATCTCAGCACATGCCGCAGCCGTCGTTGTGCGCGGGAAACAGCACAGCACTGACGGTGATGGTAGTGGTGACCGTGATGGTGGCGATGCGTATATGTGCACGATGCCCGAGCTGAGCACACTTGAACTTGAGGTTGTCTTCACGCCAAGTGCCGACGTGCACTACTGCCAGCGTGTGGAGATTGCCATTGAGAACCACAAGCCCGTGGTCTTGGAGGTGGTTGGTCGTGGCACGCGTGGTGATGGTCGTCATGCCGTGATGGGCATGGAGGCAGACGCTGCCATGCGCCAGCGGGAGCGGGGTGGATATGCACACCTCGCACCATCGCAGGTCGCATCATACGTACAGTCCGGTCTGCTCGCCCTCAAGGTAACGTCACACGTGCTCTGCTTGTGTTTGTGTGTGTGTGTGTGTGTGTGTGTGTGTGTGTGTGCGTGCGTGTGCGTGCGCGTGTGTGCGTGCGTGTGTGTGCATGTGTGTGCGTGCGTGTGCGTGCATGTGTGTGCATATGGCGTGTGTATGTGTGTGTGTGTGTGCATTCGTTGCACGCACGTGTGCTTGGTGGCATGTCACCATGTCTCATCATCCCACCTTTCCCCTTCCATTGCTCCCTCGTCCCATTATTCCTTGCTGAACTGTCCCCCTGGTCAACTGTCCCCGTTTGCAGGACGACAAGTTTGTGCCGGTGGAGAAGGAGCCCGTTGAGCCAACACCGGACCCAACACCCGTTAGTGCCATTGGCTCATGTGTGCACATGCGCGCAATACTCAGGGCTGGCAAGTTGTGAGCTCACCCCTTTTCATTTTGTCTCACCCACCCACCCACCCACACACACACACACACACACACACACACACACACACACT
>NW_004754909.1:52575-74043 GCF_000188695.1 Salpingoeca rosetta | reverse complement strand
AAACACACACACACACACACACAACACTGACATGCACACTGATACACACACACACACACGCACACGCATGCACACACACACACACACTCACACACACTCACTGACACACACGCACACACACACACACTGACATGCACACTGATACACACACACACACGCACACACACACACACACACAATCGCACATCTACACCCACGGCCTTGCCAGGTTGAGAAGCGAGGGTCGATGGTGAGTCACGAGCCGACAACCCCCGCGCCATCGCCGCCGCAGCCGCAGGAGACGGACGCGCCGTTGACTGTGCTGTCACCAGCCATTGTGGACTTTGGGTCGTGCCCTGCCGGCTCAAAGAAGAAGGTGGCGGGTATCGCGCCGCAGGTCATCAGCGTCCAGAACACGGCGCAGGCCGACGTGGAGGTCGTCTGGCCAGACCTAAACGCGTTTGGGTACCCGTTTTCCATCCAGCCACAAACGGCCACAATTGCCCCGGAGGAAACAGCCAGTTTCCAGATTGTGTTCCGCCCCGTGCACACGGGCCAGCAGTACAACTGCACGGTGGAGGGTGTGGTGAACTTTGCGGAGAGCATTCGCACAGACGACGGCGCGCTCATGAACCACCCGTGGACCATCATGGCGCACATCATGGGCAACACGCACCAGAGCGACGCGGAGACTGAGGCGTTACCGGCGTTTGAGGTTCACCCAACCGCTGTGGCGCTCCCGCCAACCAGCCCCAACCAGCCATCATACGGCACGGTGGAGCTGAGCAACCCCTCGGATGCCCCACTTGTCGTGCTGCTGACACCGCCATCGCACCAGCACAGCGACACGATGACACTTCGCCCCACGACGCGGCGCCACCTGCTGCTGCCGCGCCAGGTTCGGCTGGCCTCCTTTGCTGCGATCCCAACCAAGGCCGACTTCATGGAGAGCGTGCTGTGCGTGTCGATGGTCAACAGCAGCGATGAGCGGGAGATGGAGGACACCACCAACGTGCGCGTGAGTGTGTCGAGTGTGACCCCATCGCTCCGCTTCAGCACAGACATGCTCAACCTTGGCATTGTCCCCGTTGGCCACGACCTGCGGCGGTCTGTGCGCCTGCGCAACACGTGTGCGCTGTCGTGCTTCTATGAGCTGCGGTGCAGTGCCCGCAATGGCGGCGTCGTTCAACTCGTCACCACTGGCGGACTGCTCGAGGTCTTGTTTATGTTGATGTTGATGTTGATGTTGATGTTGATGTTGATGTTGGTGTTGATGTTGTTGTGGGGGGGGGGAGGAGGGGAAGGAAGGAGGGAGTGATGCGTCATGGTTCCGTTGCATGACTTTGTTGTTGTTTAAAGTTGTTGTTTAAGTTGTTGTTGTTGTGTGCGTGTGTGCCTGGTGGCGCGTGATCTACTTTCAAATCTGTGTGTTTGCTTCATCACTCAGCCTCACCACACGCAAATCCCGCATTTGAACCACGCTCACACTCCCCCCCCCCCTCGTCCATCACTCACTCCTTTTCACAGCCCAACGACGAGCAAGACATTGCTGTTGTTGTGTCTGCGCAGGACAGCGGCTACAGGGAGGAGACCATCACCCTGCGCTACGGCAGCGTGAAGGGCCAGCACCAGCACGAGCTGCGCCTCCCAATTGCACTCACTGCTGAGTTTCCGCTGTTGCAAGGGCACATGCGCACCGCTGATGGCGCATGTGTTGAAGCCGCAGCCAGCGGTGGCAGCAGCAATCAGGATGGCGACGCAGCGCAGCAGCAGCAGAAGCAGCAGCAGCAGCGGGAGTCGAGGACTACACCGACACCCTCGCCTGACAACATGGATGGAGAAGCAGGCATCAACGCTGTCAGCACTTTTGACATTGGCACACTTGTCGTTGGAGAGACGAAACGGGTGGAGGTGGTGTTGACCAACGTGTCGAGCGTCACAGCGCACTGTCAGCTCGAACACAACATCGGCTCAATCGCTGCCCTCAGCGAACACATGGTGCGTCGCGTATTTATGCGCGTGTGCGTGTGTTGTGAATTAGCAAAGTGCTTTCTCTGTCTCTGTGTATCTATCCATCTTCTCCTCTCGGCACCCTTCCCCTCCTTCCCCAAACCTTCACCCTATTCCTCTCCCTCTCTCCCTCTGTCTCACTCTCTTACACCCTTCCACCTTACCCCTGCTCCCTGCCATCACCCCCTCCACTCCCGCACACACACACACACACACACACACACACACACACACACACACACACACACACACACACACACACACACACACACACACACACATATACACCAACATCACCAGGTGACGCTGCCACCGCGGTGCAACAAGAGCGTGTGGATGTCGATAACGCCGCGCCACGAGGGCGAGGACATGTTCATGCTCACGGCCGATGCGCTGGATGCAGACGGCGTTGTGCTGGCGTCCCACCCGGTCGTGGCCGGCCTGTATCGTGGCATCCGTGCAAAGCTGATTGTGTCTGACGTGCGGTCCGAGCACTGCGGACCGCTTGCACTGCGGGCGCAGCTGAGCATTGATGGTGTGAACGCAGCGCTCGCCCCCATTGGCAACCGTACGCCGCCAGAGACAGAGTTCAACCTCGACCTAGGCTGCCGTGCGCACCTCACCAGCGACACGGTCGTGACGCTGCAACTGCGCAACTGCAGCGGGTGCGTGTGCCGGTGGAAGGCGCTGTTGCCGCGCGACCACACGTGGAGCGAGGCTGGCTGGGCAGCGGAGGAGCCGCTCGAGGTCACCATGCGCAAGGCAGGACGCGCCACGTCACACGTGTCGGCATCGACCGCTGCAGCCGGCGGCGGTCGCAGTCACGGCGGTAGTGGTGGTGACCGCCATAGTGATGATGACAGCTTGTTTGAGGTTGAGCCACGGCGTGGGGAGCTGGCGGCGGGTGCAACGTGCCTGGTGACGCTTCGCTACCGCCACGATCACGTGGGCGACCACGTTGTGCCGCTCATCCTGAAGCAAGACCTGACCCCAACCACGCTGCGGCTGAACCTTTGTGGACAGACCCTGCCTTCAGGCACGCCGCATCTCGTTGTCCATCCGCAGGCGACGTGGACCCTGCACCCGGTCTCCATTGGCATGCACAACCCGCCACAGCAGTTTATGCGCCTGTACAACCCGAGCGACGTGGCTGCGGCGTTCCGTGTGGATGTAGCGGCGCTCGAGGCGCTGGCCGCAGCCAACTATGGCGTGGAGGTCTTCCACTGCAACACGCTGAGCGGGCGCGTTGGTGCTGGGGAGAGCATGGATGTGTCGTGGGTGTTTCGCCCCATTGAGGCGCGCGAGTACCAGGTGACGGTGGCGGTGCATGTGGACGGGATGGCGGACAGCCCCGTGCTCATCACACTGCGCGGAGAGGGCGTTGATCCGCGCCAGGAGCAGGAGCAGCGCGCACTGCAGGAGACAATTGGCGGCAGCGGCAGCGCCACCGACCAGGGCGGAGCGACGGACGCGTTTGGTGATGGATTGGCGCTGCCTGCATCCAGCCCCAACACTGGTGCTGGCGGTGCTGGCGGTGGTGGTGATGATGACATGGAGCAAGAGCAGCAGCGCCGCACACGCGAAGTGCCGATGAGTCAACAGTTCCTTCTTCCCGGCCAGCCCGCCGTTGTGTCCTCGGATGTGCTTGACTTTGGGACGCTGTGCCTGCATGCATTGTCCCGGCGGGTGCTGTTTCTGCGGAGTTGCACGGACCGCGTTGTGTCCTTCGCCTTCTCGCTGGGCAGTCTGAGCAATGCGCTGAGCGTTGAGCCGCAGTCTGGGCTGCTGCATCCACACGAGGTGCAGGTGTGCAAGGTGACGCTGCGTGCGGGTGGACTTGCCAGCCGGTATGACCAGGACATTCGTTGCACATTCCGCGACCACGAGGGCGAGCAGGCGTACATCGCGCACATGCGCGAGAACGAACAGCGGGAGAAGGAGGCGGAGGATCTGTTTACATACACGGACGCGTATCGCATTGGGCGCGGTCGCTCCGGTGCAGTGCGGGCACCACGCAACACCGCCAGCGGCACAACCAGGACCATCGTGTCCACCCGCACCAGCACCGACGCAGGGTCTGTCGTTGTCGACGCCACTGCCTTTTCCCACAAGGTGCTTGACCCAGGCCCTGCCCCCACCCTCTCCAACACGCTGTCGCGCTCGCTACGTGACTCGAGTAGGCCACCCTCTGGCTCTGTTCGTCTGCAGCCCGTGGTTGGTGCCCGCAAGGTCGCTGTCTCAGACACAGACCTCCGCTCATCAAAATACCAGGTGCGCCGTTTGTATGCGTGTTTTGCATCTGTGTTTGCGTGTTTTGTGTGTGTGTGTGTGTGTGTTTGGCATGTGCTTGTTTTGTGTGTGTGTGTGCGTGTGTGTTTTGCATCTGTGTTTGGCATGTGCTTGTTTGTGTGTGTGTGTGTGTGTGCATATGCGTGAGTCAGTGTTTGTGTGTAAGTCAGTGTGTTTGCTTGCTGTGTATCAGTTAACATGACCTCCACTGTACTTGCGTTTGCCACTTTGTTATTTTGTTTCCTCTTTGCGTCGCTCACATGCCTGGGCAACTGATGTGTTTTCAGACTCTGCCGCCGATCAAGGTGAAGGAACAGCCACGCCTGTCCACCCCTCCACCGCCCGCGCACCCGTTTGATCTGTTTGTGCGCGTGCGCTGCGAGCTGCTGTGCCGCCACGACATGCCCGCCACCCGCGTCAAGAGCATGTTTGTCGACCAGTCTGTTGTGGAGACGACGGCGAGCACAGGCAGCGATGGCAGCGATGAAATGGCGACGCTCAAAGCGATGGCAGATGTGGATGACCACGTGCAGTCCGCAGCAGATGTCCTCATGCTGATGCTTCGCGAGGCAACGAGCGAGGCAACCTTCCTTGACGCTCTCAACACAACAGCCGACGAAGCACCGCCAAGCTTCCTCTCCATTCGCGCGTCAGCAGCGTCCCACCAGTCATCCTCGTCGTCATCCTCGTCGTCATCATCATCGCCCCAGCTGCAAGCGTCGCAGGATGTGGGTGATGGCGAGGTGCGCCCGTCGGAGGTGGCGTTTGTTGAGCGCATCTTGGACGAGACCTTGTGCAATCTCTTGCTGGAGCTCGAGGAAGACGAGGCGAGTGATGATGCTGACGATGGTGAAGGTGGTGGTGCTGGTGATGATGGTGAGGACAGGAGGTGATGGTGAAGGTGGTGGTGCTGGTGATGATGGTGAGGACAGGAGGTGATGGTGGTGGTGGTGGGTGATACGACCGGCTTGCAGCAGCTGCTTTGTCCGTGCTGTGGTTTTGTGTGAAGTGAGGGCTTTGTTGCTGTTGACTGTACACATGGGTGACTGGCGTGTCTCGCTCGGCTTACGTTGTGTTGAGTGTGATGAAGATGATTATATGTCAGTGGAGGGCGTGTTGTCATTCAATGTCATGAGTGAACTGAGCAATAATGAGAATGAAAACAACACCACCAGGAGGCAACACACAAGCGAGCCAGAGCAACAGGAATAACACACTTGGATTGTACGACAAAAGAACCAAAAAAAAAAAAAAAGGGCAACAGAAACCACGGAGCGACCTAAGCCCGAACCAATGCACAGACAAGAAAAGACAGACAAACAGAGAGACACAGACACAGACACACACACACACACACACACAGACAGACAGACAGACAGACACACACACATACACACAAAACAGAGTACAAATTGGGCAGAGAAGAGGCTAGCAGCGTCCAATCGCGGACAGGAAGGCAGAAGAAACGCAAAGCAACCGCATGATCAAAACAAGACGCAGGGAACGTAGGATGTGACAGCAGCAACGGATGACATCAGCCTAACACAAGGAAGATAGAGCAAGAGGAGGGGTGGGGATGGCAGCAGAGCCACTGGTGACACATGCGCGGGCACGTGAGGACGTGTCAATACGGGTGCCGGCAGATGGAGATGCTGCCTCTGCTTAACTCGGGACATGACGCGACCCGATTCAACCTTAACGCCAGGCACCACCACGGGGACGCTGCCCCTGCTGCTGTTGCTGCTGTGGCCGGCGCTGGGAGTCGCCATCACGCCAGCCGCCACCAAACCCACCGCTGTCACCGCCGCGGCGATCACGGTCATCAAAGCGGCCGCCACCACGGCCATCACGATCGAAGCGGTTGCGGCCACCAAACCCACCACTGTCACCGCTGCGGCGATCACCATCATCACGCCAGCCGCCGCCACGACCACCAACCCTGTCGCTGTCACCGCTGCGGCGCTCACGATCATCATAACCGCTGCCACCACCGCGGCCACCAAACCTGTCGCCATCACCATCATCACGCCAGCCGCCGCCACGGCCGCCAACCCTGTCGCTGTCACCGCTGCGGCGATCACGATCATCAAAACCGCTGCCACCACGGCGTTCGCTCTCAGCAGGCTGTCTGCGACTTGGTTCCCACCTGTCGCCGCCAAACCCACCGCGGGTGTCGTCGCTGCGGGAAGAGCGGTTGTCGCTCAGGGTGGCGGGGGCAGCGCCGCGCGGGGGGCGGTACACGTTCTTCTCCTGGGCAGGAGCAGGCTGGGTCGGGGTGGTGGCACCCGTGGACGAGGAGGAGGTGGCGGGCGGAGTGGACGTGCTGCCCTTCTTGGTCTTCTTCTGGGCCTTCTTCTCCTCTTCCTCCTTCATGGCGTCGCCGAGCGAGGGGAATGCAATGGTCGACTCGAGAGCAACGTCCTCCACGCGTGGCAGCATTCCCCCGGGGGCGTTGACCATCCCGCGCTGGGAGGGCGGCACGTACTTGCTCGCCACAGGCGCTGGGCCGTGCGCCGCGCGCAGCTTGTCAAGCAGGTGCTTCTGCTCCCCTCTGGTGGTGTTTACGACGCGGTGGTGGTGGTGGTGGTGGGGGATGGTGGTATGGTTGGGAGGAGGAGGGGGTGTTTATGATGTGGTCGTGGTGGAGGATGCAGTTGTGGTGAGTTGAAAGCGAGGGCGCGCACACAGGCAACAAACCAAACAAAGATGCAGTGGAGCAAAGAGCACAAGAACAAGAAACAGAAGACCAAGAACAAGAACAATTTCATGTAGGCATCATCAGCTTACGTGATTGTGTATTCCTCTGTGGAGTTGACAGCTGTGAACTTGATCTCGGGGAAAGCGCTCTCAAACTGGTGCAGGAACGTGTTTGGCCGTGCGCCGAGGTGCTGGTACGCGCCCTGGTCACGGTACGCAACAATCGTCACAGCCCTGTTGGCATCACATCACACCAACGACGAGATCGCGCGAATGGGAGGTGAGTTGATTGAAGTGGTTGAGTACGTGTGCATGAGAAGCATGAAAAAAAAAAAAAAAGCACGCGCATGTTTTCTGTGTCAATGTCTCTGTCTCTCTGTCTGTCTATGTGTGTTGCTGTGCATGGGTGGCTGGCGACTGACTTGAGCTGCGGCAGCTCCTTGATGGTGAGACGGAGGAAGCGCTCGTGGAACTTGACGCGGTCCAGCACCAGCCGCTGCAGCGACTTGAACGGCATGATGTTCTGCAGCTTGATGGGCGCGCGCGGCTCCTCGGCGGCAATCCAGCCAATCACCACAAGCTCTTCAAGTGCAGGCAGCAGCGATGCAAGCTGCTCCACTTGCTCCTCCCGAAGAGGGATTGAGTCGAGCGTCAGCGACGTCACGCCGCTCACGGCCTCGCCTGTGGTGCAGCGGAGGAGGTGCGGTGGACAGCAGTGGTGAGGAAAGGGTGTGCGTGCAAAGGGAAGTTGGGGGGGGGGGGTCTCAGGAAAAAGAGTTGCGGTGTTCAAGCGAAATCGCACACAGCAGCAACGTGTGTGCAACAAAGCGCCACAACTTATCCATATGCACACACACACACAAGAGCATGCATGCACACACACACACACACACACACACACACAAGAGCATGCATGCACACGCACACACACACACACACACACACACACAAGAGCACGCATGCACGCGTCCAGAACAAGTTGCAGCGTACCAAATGCCTTGAGCGTCTGCTCGTTGAGGGTCATGCGGTGGGAGGCGTTGAGGTAGTGTGCAAGGTCGTCGTTGAAGAAGCGTGTGCCGACGAGAGCAACCGCTTTCAAGCCGTGCTTCTTCATCACCTCAAACACGTTCTTCGGCTCCTTGGGCTCCTCCTTGGCCTCCTCCTTAGGCTCCTCGCCCTCCTCAGACGTGGCAGGGGCGCTCTGCTCCAAAAGCGTGTTGAGGTCGCCTTGGGTGATGGGAACAGGGACGGTGTTCCACTCGTCTGGCTTGCGATACGCGGCCAGAAACTGCCGGCACGCCTTGGAGGCCACCGACAGCTCACGCACGCGCTACGATGACAGCAAAGAAAACAACAGCGAGATTGGCCAAGAGCACGGTGGTGAGTGCGACCAAAGCAAGACACATGGCACAAGGGTGATCAATCCGCCAGAGTAACCGACAGCTTGCACCGCCATACTCCCCCACACACCCACACCCACACCCACACCCACACATGTCGACGTGCCAGCAACGCAAGCAGGGGACACGAAGAACAACGCAAGCAGGGGACAAACACATCAAGCAGACACAGGGGTGTGTGTTTGAGAGGTTGCATACCTGCATGTATTCTGTGAGATCGTCCAGAGGGGAGTCAACCAGCTTGGGCCCCTCGGGTTCCTTGGGCTCTTCCTCGGGCTGGGCTTCCTCTGCAACAGCAGGCTTGGCCTCCTCCTCGGGCTGCTCGGCGCCAAGCGGGCGGCTCTCAGGCACGACGACTTGCTCCGGCTTGCTGGCAGCCACCTTGCGGTAGTTGATGGAGGCAGAAGTGGGCTTCTTCTCGCCTGCAGCCTCTGCGGGTGGCTCGTCTTGCTGCTGCTGCTGCTGTTGCTGTTGCTGCTCCTGCTCCTGCTCGGTCTTGGTTGGCTCCGGGGTTGGCGTTGTTGTCGACTTGGAAGCCGACTTCTTCTTCTTGATGACGCGGACGGCGCCCGTGGGCTTTCCACGACCAGCGGCTGTGGAACGGCGCGCACCCGCGCGTCCTCGCCCGCCTCGTGCGGAGCTCGCTCTCAGCTGCGCAAGCGCAGCGTTTGGGGTCGACATGGTTGAAGCTATGAAGAAAGGGATGAAGGTGTGTGTGTCTCGCGTCTCGTGTGCGTGTCTCGTGTGTCTCGTGTGTGTCGTTGAATGTGAATTGTGGATCGTGCGACAAATGGCGGGTCCACGAAACACACGTGTGATCGACAATTATTTATATCATCCACAATAATTCTACATGCAACTGAATCCAGTCGTTGTTGTGTTGTGTTGTGTGTGTGTGAGTGTGTGCGTGGGTGTGTGTTGTGTGTGTGTGTGTGTGCGTGTGTGTTGTGTTGTGTGTGTGTGTGTGTGAGTGTGCGTGTGTGTGAGTGTGTGTTGTGTTGTGTTGTGTTGTGTTCGAGGTAGCAGCTTGGTTGTTTGCTAGCTTTGACGATCCGGCGTGAAGCGCTGTACAAGCGCATGGCAGAGAGGATTGTGCGTGTGTCGTGGCGTGATGGGGGTTTGTTTGTTGGTCAAACGTGAGGCCAAAGAGGCAAGGAAGGAGGGCAAAGACTGTTTGTTCTGCACCAAAGATTGACAAGCCAAAAGTCAGCAAGGAAGACAAGCAAAGCAAGGAGGTTTCGTGTCTTTGACTCACGCGCATGATGGCGTTCCACGTTAATCGTCTCGGAGGTCCGAGCCGGCGCACAACAGAGCCATCTGTATCCACAAACTTCTTCATGTCTTCCAACGATTTGCCTTCGTGTGCAACGAGGCAGCAGCCATGACAATCCATCCACATCATGAGCACATTCATGGCAGCACACGCACCACAAGGGTCACAGCTGCTGTCCAACACACACACACACACACACACACATACACACACACACGTATGGAAGCAGCGCGCACAGAGAGCCCAGATAACAGATGCCAAGAACAGGGAGACGCACAAGCCAGCACACAGGAACAGGCCAACAGCCAAAGTGCATGTTTGCACGTTTGCATGTTTGGACGTGTGCGTGTGTGCTTGCTTACCTAGCACCTCCAACTGGACTTGGAAGTTGTCGTTTTCAATCTTGGTCGTGCATTGCAGGACAGAGAGCTGCTTGAGTTCCTTCTCCATCGCCTCAACACGAAGCCGCGCCACCACGATGCTGTCCCATATTTGGGGTTGAAGATGAAGATGGCGGTTTAGGGAGTGGAGGGAGAAAGAGGTTTGGTGAGCGCGATATGAGCGTGTGTGTATGTGTGTGAAGTGCGTGAGCGTGTGAGCGTGTGAGCGTGTGTGTATGTGTGTATTTGTGTTAAGGCGCAACAAGCCGCTTGGTTGTCGCACCTCATCTGCAGTCGTGCTCGCTCGCGTCGATGCTCCGCCTTCAATGCATCCAACTGCAGCCACATGCGGTGAACCATACAGTGGAGACGGTGTGGTGGTGGTCAACATGGGTGTACAACATGGTGAGCAAGCAGCCATGGAGCCATGGGCAAGGTAATGTAAGTGGATGATGAGCATGGAACCTAGGAGGGATACACGCAACCGGCAACAGCTTGCAGTCACACACAAGCAAGCACGCACAGATCACATGCACGCATGCACACAAGTAAGTACAGAGCACATGCACACATGCACACAAGTAAGCACAGAGCACATGCACACATGCACACAAGTAAGCACAGAGCACATGCACACATGCACACACACACACACACACACACACACATGCACAAAGAACAAAGCCGACCACCACACCTTGTGTTCAACAGCGAGGTCAAATGCAACTGGTTTTGCTGGGTCCTCTGCCGCCATCAGTGCAGCACCAACGTCACCACTTTCATCCTCATCACCACCATCCCCACCACCACCCTGTCTGTAACTGTTGTTGTCAGCGCGTCTGCTGTCACCGTGCTGCTGTGCCTGTAATGCCTCGTCGAGCCTGTCGCGAAGCCGCCTGTTCTCCTCTTGCACCTCCTTCAGCGTGTCGGCCGCAAACCGAAGCTCCTCAGCCTCGGCCTGATGTGATTGGGGGACGGGGGTTGTGAATCAAGGGTTGAGGGTTGTGAACGATTGAGGGTTGTGGTGTGCATGTTCGTGCATGACATTCACATGAAGGGTTGGGCGCAACAGCACAGCCAGGATGGCGCGCACACAGACACACAGACACACAGACACACAGACACACACACGCACACACACAGACACGCACACGCACACACCGTGAGTTGTTCAAAGGCGCTCTGTTGCGTCCTCAGTTCACTCTTCAATACGCCAATCTACAGCGCAGTACAGAAATTCAGGGAACCAACGAGTGAGCGGGGACAAGCACCAGCGAACACACAAGCACCAGCGAACACATACACACACATCAACACACACACACACACACACACTGTAACCACTACGACGATGACGAGGATGATGATGATGATGACGGTGGTGAGCATCGTCGCACCTCCGTCTGGTACTGCCGCTGCCGTGTGTTGAGTTCCTGATCCCTCGCCGCCACAGCGTCCTTGAGTTGCATCACCTTCTCCTGCAACTCGGCCATCTCCACATCCTTCCGCACACACGCGGCATGATGCTCTTCCTGTAGCGTGGAAAGAGGAGGGGGGCAGTGTGTGAGTATGCATAGATTCTGGGCCACATCCCATCCGCCACCACGACCACCACGACCACCACGACCACCACGACCACCACCACTACCACGACCACGACGGTTACACACCTCCATTGCACGGATCTTGTCCGCGTGCCTCTGTTCGAGCTGTGTGCGGACCGAGGCCTCCTCCTGCGTCTGCTGCTGCTCCCACTGTGCTCGCTCCTGCGTGGTGCAATGGTGTGTGAACGACAGGCAGCGTGGGCAGTTGTGGTGATCCAACAGTCGCCAGTGTAGACATGATCAGAGCCGGTGGAATAGATGAAGCGAGAACGAGAAAGGGTAGACAGACAGACAGGCACGCTTGCACACAGACACACAGAACAGACATGCACACAAGTAGACAGGCACGCTTGCACACAGACAGAGGACAGACAAGATACAGACACTCCAACACATGCATACATGCACAGACAAGAAGGAGCAAAACCTTGCGGAGTGTGTTGATCTGGTGTTTGAGGGCGGTGATCTGAGCACGTGTTTCTTCCTCTACCATCCGCTCCTCGTGTGAGAGCTGCAGCAGCTCAGTCTCATTGTCCTGTTCGCATCACACATAATCCAAGTGAGGGCACGCTCCTATGTACAACGTGGATGACATGCACGTAACATACACACGCATACACACACATACATGCACCCACACATAACCACACGTACACAAACACGCACACGCGCACACGCACACATATACATCACCGCCATGACTGACATACACATACACACACCCCTCCTTCCCCTCCACCACCTCCTCCTCCCCGGCTGTGTGATCACCTGCAACTTCTGCTCTGCATCACGGAGGCGATGGGCCAATCGCTCGTTCTCATCCTTCAACTGCACGTGACCACAAACACACACACATACAGGCGGGGTGTCAGGAACAGACGCCGAGGGAGCATGGTGACAATATCAAGAACTCGACGGACCCAGACACAGACACAGACACACCTGTGTGTTCTCCTCCATGAGCGCGGAAAAATCGGCGCGGGAGACGAGGAACTGATGGCAGTGCAAGATGGTGTGGTCGTGCAGTTGTTGACAAAGTCAGGGGTGCAGGCTCAGATGCGAGCGCACATGGACAGACAGACAGACAGACAGACAGACAGACAGACAGACAGACAGACAGACAGACAGACAGACACACACACACACACACACACACACACACACACACACACACACACACACACACACACACACACACACACGTACATGATACCGCCCCCCCCCACGCACGCAGTGCAAAACATCCGACACCACCTGGTCGTGTGTGTCCATGGGTTGGAGGTCACCGCTGCGTCGTGCCGTCGCCAGCGTTGCAGATGCGCGGCCACTGCGGCTTCCGCTGGTGCTCGAGTGCCGCCCATATGCCGGGCTCACGCCGTGACTGGCACTCCGACGATGGCCTGAGCTGCTGCCACCACCATGGCTTGCATTGAGACTGTCGTACTCGAAGGAGAGGTGCTGAACACTGTCGTCGTCGTCGCCGTCATCGTCACCGCGGCTGTTATGGCCACTGGCAGTCGCGTCCAGCAACACGAGGCCGGCCTCATGTGGCGGTGTATGCACGAATTCGTGCGGTTCTGCTGAGTGGCGAGGCGAATGCAGCTCATGTGCTGCCGGTGACAGTGGCGTTGGGCGGGTGCTCGCGTACTCATCCCCAGCGAGGGGTTGGCTGGGGTCTGCTGCCTGCGATGGTGTGTGCGGGGACGACGGCGACGATAAAGAGGGTGTTGGAGCGGCATCACCGTATTGCTGCGGCTGGTGGTGCTCCTGTGTGTGTTCAGCGCCTGTGGTTGCAGTCGATGTGGAGAGGATGCGCAGCAGGTTCTCATCCAGTCCTTCTAAGGCAGCGGCAAACTGACACGCGTGTAAGGCAAGCGGGTGAGCAACCAACCAGTGTGCAAGCATCAGGTCCAAAGCATAAAAGGATGACAAAGGGCAAACAAGCAGGCAACGCATCAGCCCACCAGGAAGCAACCACACCGACAGACAGGTAGACAGACAGACAGATAGACAGATAGACAGACAGACAGACAGATAGACAGATAGATAGATAGATAGACAGACACACACACACACACGTACACACACGCACACACACACACACGTACACACACGCACACACACTCACATTCGTACACACACACACGCACACACGTACACATCTACCTCTTCAAAGGATACGTGGTCTGCGCCCGGTGCAGCGCCGAGGCGTTGAAGGATTGCCTCTGCTTGTTCCTGAAGCGCGTGGCATGTTGTGAGTGAGTGCATCTCTTGATGCGCAACAGCAGCACTCAGTGAACGAGCAGCAGCAGCGGCACACGTGTCCATGTTCACTGAAACGATGTTGGAAGGCGCATGGCACATCATCAGTTCACCACCACGCGCTCGCTTACTTTGAGGGCTGAGTCTGTGACGTCTGTGGCATCCTCGCTGCTTGCGTGGGCAACCGTTGCTGCGAATGGTGATGTTGATGGCGATGACGGCAGCACACGCATCAGGTCCCGCGTGTTGATCGCCTGCCCATCACCAGACAGGGTGGCAAACACGGATCTCGCAATGCCATCCGCCATCTCCGCTGCTCGGTCATCAGTCAGTTTTTGCGCGCACTGACAGTGATGATGACAAGCAGCACGAAGCTTAAGTAGGTGTGTGTGTGTGTGTGTGTGTGTGTGTGTGTGTGTGTGTGTGTGTGTGTGTGTGTGTGTGTGTGTGTGTGTGTGTGTGTGTGTGTGTGTGCTGCTTCACCTTCTCACTCTGTGCCTTTGTGCATACACACATACACACACATGCACATACACACACGCGCCCTGTCCCTCCCGGTCTCATTTGCAATGCCAATCGTTTCTGCGTTCTCCAACCAGGTCCAACGTGCGTGCGCTTGCGCGGATGCTTCGGATCCTGAACAAGGCCACGACTCAGGCGCGCAGCCCCACACATGCCCACGAGTTGGGGCCTGGCGTAGCCATTGCTGCGCCCTGGCGCCAGCCGTGTGCCTCCCACATGCCACCAGGCACCCGTGTGCACCTCCATCGCCACCTGGAGACGGTGCGGATGGTGGCAACCGCCTTTCCACACGACGGCACCGCTTCGAATACCCCGACCACCCGAGCCACACCAGCAGCATCCTCGCCCCGCACCCGCTAGCGCCGGCACATGCGCGCTGCCATCACCACCAGCAGCGGGCAACACCAGCAACAGCATTCAAGACACCAAGATCATCACTGACAGACAAGAGGAGCCACCGTGAATGAGGTGTTGTTGATGATGATGATGATGCGAAGCATTGTCTTTGGTCAGCAGCAACATGAACGACGGCGCAATGAACCGGAACGCGAACAAGGTGTCAGCAACAGCAAAACAAGGCAGAGTCCTTGGTCACAAACGAGCACGTCTCTTCATCTGATGTGCAACACAGAGATAACAAGCAAGCAAGCAAGCAAGCAACAGCGGCAGAAATTGCAAGAATGGGCACGCCGGCTGAATGGGCACGCCGGCAGCGTGCAGCTGCGACAACTACAGCAACAGGTGCACCAGCGCACATGAACGGGTCAACAGAGCAAGCAATACGGGCAAGCAACAACAGATGATCAAGCAACAACAAGTGGTCAAGCAACAACAAGTGATCAACAGCGACCACAGGAGCGGCAAGGGGAAGTGAGGTCCCGTCTAGGCGGCGCTGTTCCTGTTGGCGAGCTGTGCGCGGGAAATGCTGAGTTGCTCTTCAACAGCGGAGAAGTGTGGCCGCGCGTTTGGATTCTGCTCCATGCAGTCTGCACACAGCGCCTGGTACCACGCAGGCGTATCTGCAGACGGATGTGTTGTGTGTGTGTGTGTGTTGTGTTTGTGTGTTTGCGTGAGTGAGTGAGTGTGTGTGTGTGTGAGTGTGAGTGAGTGAGTGAGTGAGTGAGTGTGTGTGTGTGTGTGAGTGTGTGTGTGCGAGTGCGTGCGTGAATGTGCCTGTGATTGTATTGTGTGCTCGCACACGACGCACATATGTGCAACATGATTGCGTGGTTCATGGCTCGATGAATAAACCGCCGCCCCATCACCACCGTCACACGTGCCAGCGTGCCACATGTCAGCAACCCCAACCTGTGTCATCGGGAAAGCGGAGCCGCTTTCCTTCCTCCAAGAGACTGATGAGTTTGGAGTTGAGGGGCCCACCGAACACGGGGCACTCCTGCTCAATCAGGTCTGGCCGCCGCTGCGTCGCAATCTCCCACAGCAGCACGCCAAAGCTGAACACATCTGCCTTTGCGTCGTTTGCCGTGCCGGCCAGGGCCTCCGGGGCCATGTACGCGGGCGTGCCAACACCGCATGCCATGGACTCTGCCACCACGCTCGCAGAGTACTTTCGGTCGCGCTGCAGCAGTGTCTGCACGTCCATGCCTTTCTGTTGCGACAGCTTCACCGTGCCAAAGTCTGTGATCTTGGCCCGTAGCCTGTCCGTCACCAGCACATTCGCGCTCTTCAAATCCCTACACGAGCCCGGGAAGATGTGTGTGTGTGTGTGTGTGTGTGTGTGTGTGTGTGTGTGTGTGTGTGTTCGTGGGCACGTATACGCATGTATCATGTATGTGCGTGAGCGCAATGCGACAAGATGAGACAAAAAGCTGTCGTAGCTCCACCCATACACAGACACGCACGCACACACACACCAACAGACACCCCAACACAGACACCCCAACACACACACACACACACTCACCTGTGTACGTGGCCGAGGGAGTGAATGAACTTCATGCCATTGGCGACGTCTTGTGCGAGTTGCAGCTTCAGGCCCCACACGGTGGTAGGTCGTGCCGTGGTGTTGCAAAACGCAGTCACGTGCACAAGATCATCCTCCTCTGCAACAGCAATACCCTCGCCGTGCGACCACACGCTGTTGGATCGATGCCGCGTGTTGCTACCACCACCACCATCACCAGCACCACCACCACCACTGTTTCGAGTAGCAGCAGCAGCATCAATCACCACGCGTGTCTCACCGCCTCCAGCACGCTCGCCATCGCCATCCTCGCGGTTGACGAGCAACGGCACCGTGTCTGAGGTGTTGGGCACGCCTCTGCTGTTGCGCCGTGCACCGCCAAGCACCAGGCTGCCAAGGCGTCCAGCAACACTCCCACGCCGTTTCACGCTGCCCCCGCGACCACCACCACCACGACGGCCACTGCGTTCTCTCGCCGCCAGCAGTGCGGCCATATCAGCCTGCAGCAGGTCCTCCAGCGTGCCGCGCGACACAAACTCGAGCACGAGAAAGGGAGCGCCGGAGCCAGGCTTTGTGCCTGCTCCAAAGAAGCGTACGAGATTCGGGTGCCGCGTGCGCTGCAGGAAGTCCAACTCCTTCTCAAAGTCGGCAGCAAAGTCAGGCGCACCCATGTCACCGCCATCACCACCATTGCCACTGGTGTCCGTGCATAGCCCGTTGGATGACTTGAGGATCTTCACGGCAACGTCGATGTTGTCCCAGCGGGCCAGATACACGTCTCCAGTGGCCGTGCCCGCGCTGATGCGTTTCGTGATGTGCAGTTCCTCAAAGCCAATGTACCACGCGCGCTTCAGCTGCATCACCTCCTCGTCCTTTGCCTCCAGCAGCTGTTTCTGCAGGTCGCCGCGCTGCCGCAGCCGCCGCACGGGCTTGTAGTGGCACTCGTACAGCAGCACCAGGAGCCCGTTGGTGGCAACAATGGCGAGCACAATGCCAACAATCGCCTCGGTCGTCAGTGCGGGGTTGGGCCGACACGTGCTGCCGGCCAGGTGGTGGCCTTGGGCGCAATCGCAAGCGAAACTGTACACCAGTGCTGACTGCGCCAGGCTCTGTGCCTCGGTGTTGGTGCGGTTGGTGCTGCGGTGGCTGGTGCCTCCTGCTGGAATGAGCTCGTTCACATTTGTCTCGTCCCACAGCGTGCTGCGGCCGGCGCGCAGCTCCAGGCTGAGCTGGCAGGAGACGGGCATGTTGTCGGTGATGAAGACGGTGATGACGTTTGCGTTGTCGGCGTTGATGCACGCGCCCTGGTCCCTGCCCACCTCCACACTCGGCAGCGCAGCGTTGAGGAGGCTCGGGTCTCGCAAGACCGTGTTGTTGGAGATGTCAAACACCTGCGTGTTGTGCACACAGCGCTCAAGCATGCTGTCCAGCCGTTGCCGCTGGCTGTCTTGTAGCAGCTCGGGCATGGACGCGAGCTCGCGCATGAAAAGCCGCGAGTGGCCAAGCGTGTCGCACAACTCCACCAGGTTGTTGAAGTTTGTGCCGCTGATGTCAAGCGTGAACACCTTGGGCACGTCAATCGTGGTCAGCTTCTGGCACTGGGACACGTTGAGGATGTGGAGGTCTGACGCAATGTGGACGGTTGTCAGCTCTGGGTTGTGGATGATGTACACGTTCTCAAACACAACGTTGTTGCTGCTGCTGTCATTGCTGCTGCTGTCATTGCTGCTGCTCTTGCCCTCACCACCACCACCACCACCACCATCTTCACCACCACCACCATCTTCACCACCATCACCATCTTCACCACCACCACCACCACCAGCGCTGTCATCGTTGTCGCTGTTGTTGCTGTTGGTGGTGCAAAGGTCAACCGTCTTGTGCCGGGTGCCAACCAGCTTGAGCTCGTTTACAACGCCGGTGCTGCTGCTGTCGAAGAGGTGGCACAGGGAGGGGATGGGCAGGGTCTTGTCGTTGAACATGCTGTGGCCAATGTGCAGCTTCATCAGGTGGGCGTCCTTGACGTTGTTGAGCGTGTGCTTCTCAAAGTACATGTTCTCCAGTGTGAGGGCTGTCAGGTTTGGCGCGGACACCTGCTTGTCGATGACGAGGCGCGGGGTGTGCTTGGTGTCAGGGCTTGCGCTCAGCTCCAGCTCGCGAAGTGGCAGCAGGCGCACATCGCTGCCGATGGACACCTCGAGAATCCGGTGGTTGGCCAGGGACAGCACCTCCAAGTTGGACGGCAGGTCTGCAAAGTTGACGGGGTCTGAGATCTTGTTGTTGGCGAGGCTGAGGGTCTTGAGCGATTGCACCAGGGCCTGTTTAGCAGAGGTGAGCTGGTTGTTTGCCAGGCTGAGGGTGGTCAGCTGCTGCATGCGTTTGAACGCGTCGGCCTCAATGTGTGCAATGGCGTTGTTGCTCAGAACCAGCAGCTCCGTGCGGGTGGCGCGGGACAGCGCCTCAGCAGACACTTTGGTGAGGCAATTGTTGGCCAGGTTGAGGTGCGCAAGGTTGCCCAGCGTGCTCAGGAACGCGTCGGGGAGCTGCGTGATTCCGTTGCCGCTCAGGTCAAGCGTGTGCAGGCTGTTGCTGGCTGGTTGCTCTGGAGCAAGCAGTAGCGCCTCGCTTTCGCTTGGGGCACCACCGCCATCCACCGCATCCAGGTTTCTGTTGTGGCTGTTGTGGTTGCTGTCATCTTCGGTGCTGTCTGCCTCCTCAAATTCCTTGAGCGAGAGCGCCTCATTCGAGTGGCGGCAGCCGCCCGCACCAGAGCGGCCTCTGGTTGCACCGTTGATGTTGTTGAGAAGAAGGATTTCCAGCGCGTGCATGGAGCGGACTGGCGCTGGGATGGCGCCGAGTGGGTTCCCGCCGAGGTTGAGCATGGTGAGCCCGGTGACCCCAAGCAGCGCGTTGGACACGCGCGTGAGCAAGTTGTCGGCCAGGTTGAGGGCGGTGAGGGCGGTGAGGTTGCGAAAGTGTGTGTTGGGAATGGCGCTGAGGCTGTTGCCGCTCAGGTCAAGCGAGGTGAGCTGCGTCAGGTTCTTGGGGAAGGGCTCCGTGATGTTGGTGATGCGGTTGGCGCTGAACGTGAACACCTTGAGGCTGACCAAGGGCTCCAGGATGGCTGGCGTCAGCTTGGTGATGCGGTTTCCTGCCAAGGAGAGGTACTGCAGGCGCGAAAGCCCCTTGAGCGTGACGTCCCCTTGTGCAACTTGCTCCAGCCGGTTGTCGGCGAGATCAAGGTGGGTGAGCGCCCCGAGTGGGGCCAGCATGGCGGTATTCAGGCGAGGGAGCCGGTTGCCTGCGAGAACCAGCGTAGACAGGCGAGTGAGGCCGTTGAAGGTGGCGTTGTCCAGGGTCCTCAGGGCATTGGAGGTGAGATCGAGGCGCTCCAGAGCGGTCAGGCCATGTAGCACCGTGGAGGAGAGGCCGGTGAGGCCGCAGCGCACCAGCGTAATGGTGCGGAGGGTGCTATTAAACTGGTGCTCTTCCGCGTGCTGATCTTCGTTTCGCCGCAGGAAGCGGAGGTTGGCGTTGGTGGCGTTCAACACCTCGAGGCTATGAAACTGGCGCAAACTGGCAAAGTGGAAGTCGCTCTTGAGCTCAAAGTCCCGCATCTCAATGCTTTTGACGGAGCGCCATGTGGTTGCATTGAACATGTGGTGGAGGACGTTTGCCTCCAAGGTCGGCAGCTCCAGGGTGTGTTCGATGCGCCTGCCCCTGATGATGAGATGGTTGAGAGAGCCGTTGATGTTCAAGGCCTCAAAGGCCTTGGTCACGTCTGCGGTTGGCGGGCTATCCTCGGGCAGGACGATGGTGAGCGTGGTGACCTTGGGAGGTGTAGCACAAGCCTGATTCAAGACGTCCGTCAGCACGCACTCCGCCACCTGGACGTCACGGGTGTCCTGGTCATTGGTCCTTGAGAGGGGCGACGCCGACTCGCGTCGAATGCGTTCGTGCTGGGGTTGGTCTTGGTGTGAGGGTAGGTAAGGTTGCCGCGGGTCTCCAACTGCGTCATCGGGTTCGCGGGCGGTGACGTTGCTTCGCTGAGTGTCGCCGTTTGCGTCAGCGTTGCTGCTGGTTTTGTGAGCGTCGGTTCGGGTAACGGCGGTTGCAGTGTCGCGCACGTGATCAGACCTGCTGCGGTGGTTGTCGTGGCCGTTATTGTGGTGGTGGTTGTGGTTATTATCAAGACGATCGTCGTGGCCCTTGCTGGCAGTTGAAACAAAGACGGCTTCTTCTCGCTGGTGATGTGACTGTGAGGGTTTCGCGGACAGCAGCCCTTCTCCTTCTTCGCCATCGTCACACAGGAGCGTGACCGCAATCTCCAAGGAATGGGTGGTGGCTGCAGTAGGGAGGTGCTTGCGCGCCGTCTCCAGCTCTCGCCACGCCTGCTGGCACAACTGTGCCTTCAGCGGACAGCCTGTCCACTGCATGGAAAGAGGGGTGTCCGGAGAAGGACCACTGCGCGAAGTGCGCAAGTGTTCTTGTTGTTTTGGTGACTGGTTTGAGTTTGTGCACTGGGAGATGAGGGCACGGGCGCTTGCCTTAGCTTTGGCGGAGCCCGCGGGTGCCACCCATTGCTGCTGCTGCTGCTGATGTGGCAGTAGAGACGTTGTCACTGCATCCTGCGCAGCAGATACACCCAAGCAAAAAGAAAGCACAACAACAACGACAACAGGACACGACAACCCATCTCCGGTGTTGTGGAGTTGCCTGCAGGCTCCCTGTGCTTTTTGTGCGCGTCGAAAATTAACTAAAGGTTTCCACCAATCGCCATTTGACGGCAAACGTTTGCACGAGAGAAGGAAGGAAGATGGCGACGAAGACAGCAGAGGTCAGTGGCGTGGTGCTCGTGTGTGTGTGTGTGTGTGTGTGTGTGTGTGTGTGTGTGTGTGTGTGTGTGTGTGTGTGTAACTTGCGTTGGTTGCCCGAACCGGGATTACTTGAGATGCTTTTGTGCTTTCCCCGGACTTGGACAACGATTGGACCCAGACATGGGGGGTGGCGGAGTAAACTGTAAGGAAAGAGGTGATCTCTATAAGGGAGCATCGTCAGGGTAGCCTGATATAATGTTTGCGCATGAGTGACAACGTGTCTTCTTTTTATTCTTTTTTATGTTTTATTT